>NC_047577.1:10240242-10395242 GCF_011004845.1 Esox lucius
TCAAAGCCTCGCAGGAGTGCGATGTCATTTTAACATGAGCAGTATCCCTTCCAGCCACAAACTGAAGCCAGCGACAAGAGGGCCTGTTCCCGACGAGGAGGTTGGTCGTCTCCATGGGGAAGGCCTGTCCAAGGCCTGGGAAGGTTGGGCCTCAGAGAGGACGCTACGGAAGGGAGAACATCACTGCACTAAGTATCTGTGTTCACGACTGTTCTGACAGATTTCATGTGAGACATCTTTGCATGTGCAGTTGTTTTTTCTCATGCCATTAAACTATCATTGGTTGACTGGCCCCGCGGCTCAAGAGGGATGGAGATGTTTAAACAGAACCCTGTTGATCAGAGTCGGCTTGGTGTGTCGGTGTTCTTCATCACCTCAGGAGATTGTGCGATGACTGTCCAACCCTTTTGGGCTTTTTCCCCTTGGGGTGAGAGTTGTTCCTCGTCATCTTTAAAATCATAGGGGCTTCCCTGTCAAAGGGCTGCGCAAATTGTTTCAGCCCCGTCTGGGACTTCAGGGAGAATTACATACTCATTTAGGTGTAGAGGTAGGGGTACACAGAGGTAGGTGTAGGGGGAGAGGTAGGGGTACAGATAGAGGTAGGTGTAGGGGTAGAGGTAGGGGTACAGATAGAGGTAGGTGTAGGGGTAGAGGTAGGGGTACAGATAGAGGTAGGGGTAGGGGTAGGGGTACAGATAGAGGTAGGTGTAGGGGTAGAGGTAGGGGTACAGATAGAGGTAGGTGTAGGGGTAGAGGTAGGGGTACAGATAGAGGTAGGTGTAGGGGTAGAGGTAGGGGTACAGATAGAGGCAGGTGTAGGGGGAGAGGTAGGGGTTTGAGTAAATGTAGATGTAGGGGTGGAGGTAGGGGTTTGAGTAAAGGTAGAGTTAGGGGTTTGTGTAAAGGTAGAGTTAGGGGTTGTAGGGGTTTGAGTAAAGGTAGGGGTTTGAGTAAAGGTAGAGGTAGGGGTGGTGGTTGTAGTAGGGATTTGAGTTAAGGTAGGGGTGGAGGTAGGGGTTTGAGTAAAGGTAGGGGTGGTGGTTGTAGTAGGGGTTTGAGTAAAGGTAGAGGTAGGGGTGGTGGTTGTAGTAGGGGTTTGAGTAAAGGTAGAGGTAGGGGTGGTGGTTGTAGTAGGGGTTTGAGTAAAGGTAGGGGTAGGGGTTTGAGTAAAGGTAGAGGTAGGGGTGGTGGTTGTAGTAGGGGTTTGAGTAAAGGTAGAGGTAGGGGTGGTGGTTGTAGTAGGGGTTTGAGTAAAGGTAGAGGTAGGGGTTTGAGTAAAGGTAGAGGTAGGGGTGGTGGTTGTAGTAGGGGTTTGAGTAAAGGTAGAGGTAGGGGTTTGAGTAAAGGTAGAGGTGGTGGTTGTAGTAGGGGTTTGAGTAAAGGTAGGGGTGGTAGGGGTTTGAGTAAAGGTAGAGGTAGGGGTGGTGGTTGTAGTAGGGGTTTGAGTAAAGGTAGGGGTGGTAGGGGTTTGAGTAAAGGTAGAGGTAGGGGTGGTGGTTGTAGTAGGGGTTTGAGTAAAGGTAGAGGTAGGGGTTTGAGTAAAGGTAGAGGTAGCATTGCACTAATTGACTGAAATAGTATAAGTCATTCCCATAAAACCTAGCGACAAAACATTGCAGCTTTTGCATTGTTCCACCATTCTTTTCGTGCATAGAGGATTTGGGGAATTCAGCAATCACTCTGCAAAAAATGACACACCTTGTCCCAGCAATATTTACAGGTATCAAAACGCCCAGGCGGTGTAAGCAAACACAAAACACAGACCATATCTGAAGTGCATGTAAAACTCCCCTATGGAAGAAATGAATGGTGGAATAACGCAAAGAGCCATCACTCGTGTTTTGACGCCAGGTTTATGACGCAGAGACTATTTCAGTCCACAGTCCTCCCCGGGAGCTCCAACCAATAACACCGCCACGGCTTGTGTCGTGTTTAGTCATTATATAACTCAGAAACACAATCACGGCAGAAGCACCAAGCAGGTCATTATTCAGACAATTGCGTACCCATTTATATTTACTGTGCGTGTGTGTGTCTTTATTGACGTGTGTGACTGTGTCAGCGTATAATGTGTGTTGTGTGTGTGTGTGTGTGTGTAGTCAGTATAATTTGTGATTGCTAGTGTGTAACACGTGTGTTTGACCTGAGGTGAGTGGAGTTTTTCGGCTCCTATCTGAAACGAGCTTCCTGCACCTCATCTATCAAACAAACACACATTTACTTAGCTGTCCAAACAGGGACACCAAAGCTGATTGCCCCTTGATGTACTAAACCCCACTATAACCACAACCCTAAGTCTAACCTCAACCTAACGTTACCCTCAATAACCTAGCATCTATGCCTAAACTTAAACCTGCATTATCTCTGTCGCACTCTCTTTCTCGGCTCTGCATTATCTGTCGCACTCCCTTTCTCGGCTCTGCATTATCTCTGTCGCACTCTCTCTCTGTCTGTCTATCCACATTTCATTTTGGCCCTATCATTTCTCTCTAACACACACATTAATGCCTACAAATACACTCTCTCTACCCTATCTTTACAATCCTCAGTCTCCACACTCTCTCTACCCTATCTTTACAATCCTCAGTCTCCACACTCTCTCTACCCTATCTTTACAATCCTCAGTCTCCACACTCTCTCTACCCTATCTTTACAATCCTCAGTCTCCACACTCTCTCTACCCTATCTTTACAATCCTCAGTCTCCACACTCTCTCTACCCTATCTTTACAATCCTCAGTCTCCACACTCTCTATACCCTATCTTTACAATCCTCAGTCTCCACACTCTCTATACCCTATCTTTACAATCCTCAGTCTCCACACTCTCTATACCCTATCTTTACAATCCTCAGTCTCCACACTCTCTCTGCAATTCTCTCTTCCTAGTTACGTAGCCCATCTATCCGCACAATTTATTTCTGTGCATTCCTCAACAGAAGAAAAAGGACAGATGACAGCAGAAAGAGAAGACCAGAAAAATCTGCAGTCCATCAAACATGCTAACGACTATTAACTAAATGCCTTTCTCTTGTTGTGCTCTCACCTGTTTTCCCATTCTCAAGCCATCTCTTCTTTTTGGTCCAACTTACAGTAACATGTCTGTCATAAAACAGGGGGAATGACTGGAAAGTCACTGAAACTACGACCTGAATAAATAATACTAACCTGTGTGTGTGTGTGAGACACGGCTCTCACTGAATAATATAACACCTGCTAAGCGAAGTCCTCTGACCAGCAATGGCAACAACAGCTTGGGAAAATCTCATGATTTTCTCCCTCTCACACTCCCCTCCCCTCTCTTATCATCATTCCTCCATTTCTACATTGATGACCAACAGCCTCGGGACACTGGCTCCAAAACAAACTATGGCCTTACGTCTCTAGTTTCTCCATTTTCATTTACCGAAGACCGATGACAGTCTGACATTTGTGCTACTTGTTCATTTTTTTTTTTAATGTCTTGTTGTTTTTATACATTCTCTCTCTCTCTCTCCCACTCACTCACTCACTCCATTGTTTTTGAACATTGATGGGCACCTCTGCTTCGGCTCGTCACAACAGAGCTGTGTACACCGACCTGAACTGACAGAAGCGGGGGAGTTAGAAATGGAGTAGGTGCAGACTGAGACCGAGTTACATGGAGATGGTGGGAGTACCAACAGACTTAAGGAAAGGAAGGAGGGATGGAGAATAAATGACCACGACAGGCAAGTGGCGAGTCAATAAAAAAACAAAAGCATGTGAAGGCAGGAAGGAGAAAAAAAAAAGAAAGAAAAAAACTCACATTGGCGTGGGAGGAACACAAACACGTTTCCTCGTGAAGCGGACAGCCGAGTGGCCCTCCAATATTGAACCTATTGTGGGTAGGGAGCAGGGATGGGACCTGCAGCCTAGCCTATATTGTTCTGCCAAACAGCACAAGGGCATAATCAGTCCTAACATCCTATTCAGATGCATAAAGAATACCAATCCTATCATTACTGTGTGGGCGGTAGTCATTCAAATTGATGTTTTAGGGGATTATGTAAACGTGCTTGTCTGAGGCAGATTCAGGTAGGCTCGTTGCTAAACATCCTCCCATTGTCCCCTTCACAATGTGACCATCTAAAAAGGGCTTACCTAATTTCATCCAATGCCATGGTCTTGCCTACACTGGCTACATGAGTCTTGGCCAAAAATAAAATCAGTGCCATCATCAGCGAATGTAGCTTTTTGCTTCTTTTACCCAAATACTCTGAACCGTACAGGCTTTCGCGCATGTTAATGTAGTATATTAGTATCTATGAACACGTTTCGAGTTCCAACCGATTATGCATAACTTGTAGTTTCCCATGGTGTCGACGACCAGCCTCGGATTAAATAGTGGTTACAACATTTTGCATCGCTCACAGTGATACGACGTGGTGAGGTTGAATCCATCAACGTGAGGCCGAATGGGTGACAAATTGTCAATGGTGGACAGTTTGGTTCCTAACATGTGATGAATGTTTTTTTTTTTTTTTGTGCCGTAAATGAACTGAAATTGCGATTTCAATGTTTTTGTTACCTGGCAATTGATGGCTTTCGTCGAACTACGATGTGGAGTTTTCGCGAGGTCTTGACCCGACCTAGCCGCGCGGAGGGGTCTGAAGGAGGAAGAGCGCACCTGTGGGGTAATTAATGGGGCTGGTGGCGCCGGTGGCGGGTTGGAGTAGTATCTAACGGCGGGACTCTTAGATGAACCGGTGGATGAGACGAGGAACTGCTCCGTATCCACTACCGGAGAGGAAAACTCCATCTTCAAATCCCGTAACACATCCCGTAACGTGCCACTCGCTGGCTCCGAGAGCAAAAAAACCCAGATAAATTAAGATTTTAAAAGAACGACAGTAACGGAGCCAGTAGACACCCAGGCGGACTTCCCAAACCGCTAGTAATTGTTAAGGCATATTTTTTCCAGATGCAGTCGCGTTTATCTGTAGTCCTTCTCTCGGTGGCTTGCTGTACCGTGACAGACAAAATGTTCGTTCCGTCTGCGCCCTCGTCTCGGTAAGGACCTAAAGCGCCTCTGGCCAGACTCGTCTGTAGAGCCTGCCGCGTGTGTGACAGAAAGTGCGAGGTGCGTTTCCTTTCGTCCTCTCTTATTTGAGACAATTCACTAACGTACGTGCTCTGACTAGTCTCTTCATCCGCGTGCTCGCGCGCGGGTACAGAAGGGGAGAAACCACTAGGAACAGGTTGCACTGAGATTGGGACGCGTGCGTGGTGGTGATTGTGAAAATCCGAATGTCTTTTACAGTGAAGTGTCCATTCAATGACTCTGTGGGTGAGTGTGTACGCTTGTGTTTCTGACTCACCAGATATGATTAAATTAGAAACGTTTTATAAAGTGGACATTTTCGCTCTCTCCAATTTGAAAAGGGTCGTGTTTTTTATTTAGTGTTAAATTTAGAGCAATCAACTTTGGTGTTCAAATTTAGATGTCAAAGGAAACACGTGTGTGTGTGTGTGTGTGTGTGTGTGTGTGTGTGTGTGTGGAGAGCGAGAGTTGCCTAGAGTGCAGTGGAGAGATGCAAAAAAGAGACTTAGAGAAAAATAAATATGTTAATTAGCAGTAAATTGACTATGATCCATGTGAATGTTCTAAGGTACATCCCAAATAGCTCGCTACTCCCCACGTTACGTAGTACGCTGACCATGACCCGGGCCTGTAGGGCGCCATTCGGGACAGAGACTAGCCTATATAAAACCATGTCCGTTCGTTTCCCTCTCCCGATGGGCGCCGTCCACATCCACCCTTTGTCTGGAATAGCTAATACACTTGATCAAAGATCCCTCAGAAACCTTTCAGCTTTTACTTGGCACGCGTCCCAAACGGCAGCCCCCTTCCCAGTGAAGTGCCCTGGTCTCGCGCGCTGTTCGGTACCGGGGAGGCTCACACAGGCCAGGTAGCGCACCGCTTCGCACGGGCAAATAGAAGGGAGCCCGTGCGGGGAGACCGCGTTGGTCTCCGCGGTGTTATGATCACAGAGATTAAACAAGTGTTATGATGTTTCTCCTCCATTAAATCACTTTCATAAGACGACTGCAGCTCGATAGCGTACCCTGGGTGAATTAAGAGGACAGCGGGAGGGCTCAGTGTGTGTGTGTGTGTGTAGGTGGGTGTTGTCTTGCGTGTGGCCCGCCAAACTAATTTCCAGAGTGGAGGTTTCATTGCTCCCCTGCTGGCTGCGTGTGGATGGGCAGAGTGAGTCGTGTGCGGTGGGTGTTTCGGGTCGACAAGACGCTGAGTCAGACGCTCACCGTCATCGGCCCTGTCCCCAATCACTCAACCTCTGAGGTCCCCCTTGAATCTGACACCCACCCACACCCACACACGCACATGCACACACACCCACACCCACACCCACACCCACACCCACACACACACACACACACACACCCACACACACACACCTCCCCCTCCAGCTGTTTACTACTTGGACAGTAGGGCCCATTAGTGGGCCAGGACAAAGTCGTTTGGGCTATGGATTTAAGACTGACCACACAAGCCACCAACCCCTAATTCATTCTTACTCTGTGTGTATGTCACTATTGACCAGAGCCCCATATGACTATGGTCAGAAGTAGTGTGGTTTGTAGGGAACAGGACGCCATTTAGAACGCATCCTTTGAGAGAGTGACTCATCAGTCGCTTTGTATCGCTCACTCTCTTTAGAGAGGCAAAAAGAAAGAAGGGTTGGAACAAAGGAGGTGAAGGAGTCTTTCTTGGTGCACCTGTTACTTCACCTTGAACTCCTGTAGAACTAATGTACTGGAATAAGCAGAGGCAGAGGGAGGCATAGAATGGGAGAAAGGGAGTGTCGGGGTGGGGGGGGGGGGTTAGAAAAAGAGGGGAGACAGTGAGAGAGTGGAAGAGCAGAGACAGCGAGAGTAATGGTGGAGGGTTGAGTTTACTGGGTTTTAATCAATACCGTCTGAAAGCAGCCCGAATGTGAGCCAGTTCTTTCTTCAAATGTCCGTCCCGAACAGCACCCTAAGTCCCTAGTGCACCCGTTGTGCATCCCTAATGCACTCCTCGTGGTCCTCTGGGGAATAGGGTGCACTTTGGGACTAAGTCCATTCCAGGTGCTCATTAATTTGTGACGAACCCCCGCCCTCTAGTGGTCAGTGATAGACAACGTCAATCATTGTCCCCAGTTAAAACCAAACAAGGCAGAGGCCTGTAGCAGGGGTGGAGATTAAATGTATTTGGACTCACCGGAAATAAAATCTCATGCCAACTACTGGTTTTGTATACACCAGTTATTCCAACCGCTTTTCCAAACTGACTTAAAAGTTTTAAGCCCTTTGAAAAAGAGACCAGTTGCTATTTTTTCTAAATCCTTGCCAAGTCAGTGCAAAATCAGGAGAAAAATCCACAAGACTTTGCTGAAACGGTTGTCTCTGGCAGACACACTCTCTGATGGTGCAGAGCCGACCTGGGCTGTTAAGATGTGAATTACAAGCCCACTAAATCAGCTTCAGGTCCGGCTGACTCTCCACTCTGCCTCTCTTTCTCCCAGTCATCTGCACACAGTCTGGAGGCAGAGAGTTTTTGTGTGTGTGTGTGTGTGTGCGCTCTGCCTTAAGGGCCTGGATGGTGATTAGTCAGGGCCAGACCAGCGGTTTTGAGCCACATGGTGTGTGTGGTGGGGAAGCGCTTTGAGGACTGAGTTGGCGATTCCCAGATCCAAATGTCAGATTGAGATTGCACACTTGCTGCCTTGAGGCTTGTTTGTTCAATGCTTTTGGATCTGGTTTTGTGTGGCAGTGGGTTTTGGGCCAAACAATCATTAGTCATTATCAGAACACGGACAAATAGCAAACAGATCTAGCGACTTCACAAAACCTTTAAATCTTTATTTCCAACTAACAGAGCATAAAACAAGCAGGTGAATCAGACAATTAAATAGAAAACATGAAATTTCTCCAGAAAAAGAGACAAAAGTTAAAGAGATTAAAGAATAAAAGAGCGGTGTGTAAGACCACATGGCCTTGACTTGTGTCCATCCCTCCATGTTCTTTGTCTCTGTATCCCTCTATTCTCCTCTATTAGTCTCCCTCTCCCAGATGGTCAGGAGGCGAGTCATCTGTCTGTCCCACTCTCATTCTGGCACCGCCCCCACTGCCATCCATCCTCGGTTACCACGGCGGCGACATGGGCTGTGGGTTCTGGAGGTATGACATCACCACGGCCGAGATGGACAACCTAGTCAAGAGAATAGAATGAAAGCAAGGGGAAAATAAATAGTCCAGTAAATACTGAAGAGGTTACAGAATCCTCTTAGAGACTTCCGGCTGCCAGGTTCAGTGGAATCTTTTTAAACATACAGATCCAGGATCAGCTCACCATCTTCCTATTAACCTTAACAATTTGAAATAGTTGCTATGATCCTAGATCAGTTTTTCTATCTTAAAGATGACAATGGCCTGGGAAGAATCTACTATCACCCCATGAAGGTCACACACACATGCGCACACACGTAGTTTAAACCGCTGCAACGCGTTCATGGTTCAGATACCACAGGGTGTGAGGTCACTTGTCTGTTGGACATTACAGCTGAGCCCACCACCTTGTCACTATTTCCAGGTAAAGCGCACGGATGCTGAATGTAGAAGAAATGCCACACTAACTTCACACTTATTTTATACTTAATTCAGTCAATACTCCTCAGGAGTGTGACTTCATACTCCATCACATTTTCTAAAATGCCTGAGATATAGCTCTAAGTTTGATATAGAGTTAATGCATTTTCCTCCCCTTTCCAATGACTGCTTTGGTCACAGAACCAGTTTTTTTTTTTGCCGGGAAGTTGCTTTAATATTTTGGCATCATAGCTGACAGTAGGTGTACTACCCCCCCAAAACACAAACACACACACACGACATACTCACATGAAGCTGCTCATCATCTGTTTGGTGTCTTCCGAGCTTCTTGAGTTGGCAAAACTGATGAATGAGCAGTACACTGCTATCCACGCACACCACTTTAACTGAAACCAGGACAACACAGGATGACTGAATTAGCAGCTACAACAGGTCTCCATTTTAACTCTGTTAAAACGCAATTTGTTACTTTTTTTGTGTGGTAAGCAGCGTTTGAGAAACTGAGGGTCATATCACGACCTCAGCAATTGGACAGGGAGATTAGGCATACTGCTAAAATAATGTAGCCAAGTGATGCCAGCTGCTTCGCAGTACATTTTCAGACCAGACAGTTGTCAGTGCCAGATAATCAACTGAAGTGGGCCTACATACAGTCACTGAGGAAGGTCAACGCAGACTGGAATTATGGGAAAAATATCCACGCAAGGGTTGGAAGCATTGTTTTTATCAACCCAAGTGCACCATGAGACATGGTGAGGTCCATGCCATCCGAGTGGACCTTCACATCACAGCGATGGGGCATCATCACCCAGGACCCAACACACACACACACACACACTAAATTTAGCATTAAGGCAGTTAACCATCAGCAAATTGATGCACACCCATACACCACTCAGAGCTAAAAGGCTGAAGTTTCCCCTTTTAATCTTGTAAATAGGTGGGGCCACAGGCGGGGGCCAACTCTCCCTGGGGAGGTCACACAGACACACAAACAAACACAAGAAGATTGGTGGGGGAGGGGCATTGTCATCTGTGTGTTTGGTGTATAAATAAATGTAGCTCGAACACCTTGAGCATCAGGCCACACATGCTAAAGATCATCCCGAGAAGGTTCATGTAGTCTGGGGTAGGGTCTTCCAGGGTGGGATTCGCCTCCGTGGTGGGGGGCTTGTATCTGGCAACAAAACACATCAAATATGAATGATCAAGCCAGAAATATCGTAATGATTTGTTATACCTCGGTGTAACAACAAAGTTCTTTAATAAAGAACAAGCGTTGTGAAAATGTATATAATTTAAACTAGCTCAACAGAAACTAGCTTGCTCGTTAGCTAGCCTATAATCCCATTAGAATAGTGCTGATGTGTACTTAGCTGTTAACCCGTTAGCTTGCAAGTCATTGCAAGCTAGTAAACTGCTAACACAGTCGAGAGAAAAAACAATATTGACTCAGTTGAACTCACCGGATAATTTTGTTGACCCTTTGTGGGCCTGTCATATTGTTTGCGGACATAATGTCCTTCTTGTTGAGCTATTCTGATGAATGAATTTTGTAACAAAACGGTGTGGAGTGTGACTCCTAAGTTAGCTCATCATTAGCTGGGCGGGGCGTAGCATTTCCGCCGTGCAATGAACGTATTTCAAAATAAAAGCTTTAATATACCCCAAAGACACGTCGCTGCCTTTTATTTTGACATGTTTGGGTTTACCCAAAAGCCAATGGGCATTTTAGACAGGAAGTAAACTACACATTTGTGAAAAAATATGCGTGTTGTTGTTTATTAGCTAACAAACCATTTTAAGAGCAATCCTTATGTACTTATGATGTCTCTCTCATCAAACTGAAGCGACAAGGGGAGGTATTGCAAGTAGTTAACGTCTATGCTCTGTCTTTAAGTGTTTATTCTTTCCACTCCTAGTAACTACCAGTAGATTCTCTACTGTATCAGACAACAGAAACCAATTATAGTTAACGATTCCAATCTTTCTTTATAGGTAAATTGTTGAAATGTCGTTCCCCCAACCCAAACCTGAGATCCCTCAGGTCCCGCAACACCTACTCAGGACCATAGACTGTCAACAAGGTGCTGTTAGAGCTGTACGATTCAATGGTGAGAATTCCGACACGTTATTGTCACTTGCATGGTCAGCTTGGGGATGCGTTAGGTTCTGAGGGTCTGTATGGATGATATATTTGTGTTATTTTTTAAATGCACCCTTTGTGTCCTGTCTCTAACCCTCATTCCCAACTTCTTAGCTGACGGTAACTACTTGCTATCCTGTGGTAGCGACAAATCTCTGAAGCTGTGGAGCGTGAGTAGGGGAACGCTACTGAAGACGTACAGCGGTCATGGATACGAGGTGCTGGATGCTGATGGGTCAGTGTCTGTCTGTTGAAGGCTGTTCATGCTACAAATTATTCCGCAATATTTAGGCCTGGGTCGATGTTAGCCTGGTGTTCCCACGTTTGTACTGTCTCCCATTCTTCTGTGGTCATTTATCGTACCCCAGCATAACTGCAACTGGGTCCAATCTGGGTAGAAGTTGCATATACATAATTCAGATCTTGAATGCTATCCCTAAATCCTTCCCGTAATAATGATTGTTTTTGGATAAGGTTATGGAGGTTTATCCTGAAGCAAGACAAATAGGATCTACAAGTCTTTTCAGTAAGACAATATTTAAACAGACAACGTGAAGTATGGTCAAATGAAGTTCATGCAGCATTCTTACTTGTGATGAGACTATTCATGAAAAGCAGGCTTACATTCAAGACGAGAATATCAGTCACGCTCTGGGACTGGTAAAGAGCCTGATGAATTCACAACTGTCATGTTGCACATTTCAGTTTTAACCCCTAACTGGCACACCTGATGTTTTCTCTTTTTCTCCGTCAGACATTTCACAACTAAGATAGCTTAAATAAAGTGGATTCGGTCAACCTAAATGTAACACTTTAATTTAGGCTTATGCCATCAATCTGTTAGTGTTGTCCATAACCGCCAGTCTCCCTGCTGTCAGTTTCTTGGCCCTAAAGGAACAGGAGGTTAAGGTTTCTCGCCATCCATTCTTTCCCCAGTTCCTATGACAACAGCCAGCTGTGTTCCTGCAGCTCGGACAAGACTGTGATTCTGTGGGACGTGGCAACCGGCCAGGTCACCCGGAAACTTCGTGGTCATGCTGGGGTGAGAGGAAAAGCCAAAACAGTGGGACAGATGGAGGAGGTGGGGGTGGGGTTGATTGTGACAAAGACTGAGACCTCAGGGGTCACGCTGGGATGGGAGACACAATCCAAGAATGTTTTCAGTGTTATGGAAGACAAGAGATGGTGAGAGAGAGAGAGTTACAGAGAGGAGTGGGGGAAAAGTGATAGGGAAGTGGAGAAGATGCCAAAGGCATGGAGACAGACGCAATAGGAAAAACATGAGTAAAACATCAGCCATTCATTTCCATGGATCCATATGGTTCTGACCTGACTCTGTCTGCAGAAAGTCAACTGTGTCCAGTTCAATGAAGAGGCTACCGTCATCCTATCTGGTAAGTTATCTTCTCCGTCTCTGGTCAGTAAATTGTTGCTCATCCACAGTTCCTGGTCTGAAGCTTTTGGGGGTTTGCTGCGCAGCCAAAACAGGACCTGTGTCATGTGGTTGCACCGCGTAATGGTTGTTTGTGTTTCTGTGTGTGTTTGTAGGTTCCATTGATGGTACAGTGCGGTGCTGGGACACCAGATCCAGAAAGTTTGACCCCATTCAGATTCTGGATGAGGCCCGGGATGGCATCAGCAGTCTGAAGGTGTCAGAACATGAGCTACTCACCGGGTCAGTACCAGATTGAAATGATGCTGGATTGGCATTGCAAAATAATGCAGTGAAACCCATCATAATATCTCAACAAGATAATGCAGTGAAACCCATCATAATATCTCAACAAGATAATGCAGTGAAACCCATCACAATATCCCAAAAAGATAATGCAGATAAACCCATCACAATATCCCAACAAGATAATGCAGATAAACCCATCACAATATCCCAACAAGATAATGCAGCTAATCCTCTATCTTATCCAACTGTTTCGGTCAAATAGAACTGTTTCAGTAAAAAGCATTCTGTCGTTCTTCAGCTCCGTGGATGGGAGAGTGAGACGCTACGACCTGCGGATGGGACAGCTGCATGTGGACTTCATCAACAGTCAGTACCGACCCGTTGTGTCTAAACGCTGACTTTCTGGACATACAATTTTGCATCACACCCTTGACCTGTCTTTCAGAGTGGCTTTGAACCAAACTAAAATGTTTTTTTCTTAATACACTGCAGTTTATTGACCCAAGGGGCATTCTGTCACTCCGTGTCTGTAGCCTGTTCCATCTTATCCGTGTCCTAAACGGTCCTCGTGCGTCCATTCCAGGCCCCGTCACGTGCGTGTGTTTCAGTGCGGACGCCCAGTGCACCCTGACCTCCAGCCTGGACTCGACCGTCAGGCTCCTGGACAAGAGCACCGGGGAGATGCTGGGAGAATACACCGGCCACACCATGAAGGGCTACAAGCTGGACTGCTGCCTGTCCAGTAAGGACACCCACATACTGAGTTGCTCTGAGGACGGCCACGTGTACTGCTGGGACCTGGTGGAGGTGAGGGGGATGAGTGGGTTAAGGGTTACATGTGTCTTTGCACTGGAGGGCCGCTGCAGAACCTGGTATCTCGGGTCATTCAAAATCTTAGTGAATTTGACCCAAGACACCCTGAACAGGAGGTTGTCCCTGAACAGGAGGTTGTCCCTGAACAGGAGGTTGTCCCTGAACAGGAAGTTGTCCCTGAACAGGAGGTTGTCCCTGAACAGGAAGTTGTTCTTTTTCCTTGCCCAACACCGATGACCGATGAAGGGGGACTGTGCTGGCGTCACCGCACAGCCGTTTTGGCCTATCGTTACTTATGTGAAAAACATATTTCGGGAAAACATATTTATTTATTTAACGTCTAAATGTCTTTTTGACATGTTTGTTCTGGCCGACCAGTGGCACGTTTCAATCAGCCCTCACCGGCATGTGTGGACAGGTCGTGTCAAGTGTGTCAATGGTCATTATCTGAACGGAAAAGAAAATAACGACACGGGCAAGAGTAGGAAAGACTCTCTAGAGTAAACTGAAAGCAGTCAATCCAGAGTGATGTGTCGAGTGGTTGTTGAACCCCTCAGACGCAGGAAGGCTGCTGGAGAACTGCTTTGGTGGGCGGAACTTGTGTGTTGGTAGTTTACACTGAACGGCGAAAACACACGGTTGTTGCTTGAGAAACTTAATTCTGTGCCAAGTAAATTGTTACAGGTTCATCACTGGTTAAACCTCTCGTTTTTTTTCCTCTCAGGGCTCTCTGACGCTGAAGCTGCCTGTCGGGAAAGCTGTCGTCCAATCGCTGTCCTTTCACCCGTCGGAAACCTTCCTCCTCACATCCATGGAGGGGCGGGTCCAGGTGTGGGGGGTGGAGCCAGAGGAAACAGAGGAGGATGGGGATGTTGTAGTTGTGAAAAAGGAGAAGGTGTAGCAGCCACTCGTTGGACATTACAAAAGTCAGTGATATTATCAGAAATGATTAGCAGATTCCATGTCCATGACATGTTTGTTTCAAGCTTGTGGTAACAGATTGGGTTTTAGTTGAGGAAAATGGTTAAAATCGCATTTGCGGTTAAAAACTGATGATTAGCTTGGCAGTTAATGCTCTAGGGTGGCAAGACCAGTTAAAAAAAAATATGAATTGTAAATATTTTGTCAAAGGTGAACCTTGAATAAATCTTTTTCTTTTTTTAAAGTCTTGTGGGATATAGTATTATTTATTGATAAAGCTTTAAGAGGAAAATGTAAGTTTACTCACACACTGGTCATAACAATAACATGTAAATATGGTTGTCTTTATTAAGAACTGTACATGAACTTGGCATATAAACAAAATAAATTATGTAGCATCAAACAAGAAGGATCTGAAATAAATAAATAATTTATTTTACATAAATACCTTGTTGGTTTATGAGGAAACCTCTTTTTCTTCATGTGTTAATTTTACTCAACAATTAATCAACCAGGATGTGGTCCTAAAATGAGGGATGATGGATAGATGATCCACTCTCATGATTGATAAAAAAATCTTACCAAAGAAACCTTCAAATAACTACAAATATACATATGCATAAAATGCAAGGCTATTTAGCAGTGAAATCATTCCTGCTGTGTGTCAGTCATCGTTTTACAGCATTAACGGGCTACGCCGCTTTAAATTATTGCATTCCGAACTACTGATGTTATTGTCAGTGTTTGGTCCCGCCCCACAGAGTGTCCGGCTCCACCCCCTTAGACACAGAGCCCTGCCTCTTAACCCACACAGGTACACCCAGCAGCCGACAGCTTCTCCACCTTGTGCCAGTGATGGGCATTGTCCAGGAACGCCAGGTCCTCGTGGTGGGTCGGCCGACAGCACGGGCCACTCTGCCACCCCCCGCTGGCCCCTAAGTCAGGCAGGGCGCCCCTCACCATCAGGTTGCCAACGGTCAGGTCATGGTTGGAGAGGACCCGGGGACACTCGCCACCGCAGTACTTGAAGAGGATGGTCTCGTCCGCGTCGTAGCCCAGATCCAGGTCACGTACCCGGAGGAGGACGGAGCGCAGACCGCACTCGTTGCTAGAGCGACGGGACCGCGTTGGGATTTGGGGCGACATGATGTCCAATTGGTCTACGAATCCTGAGCTTTCTACGCCGGCGTTGTCGTTCTCTTCAGTGGACTCTCCTCCCCCTCTTCTTTCCTCCTCTGATGGGAATGATGATGCCTGCCTTCGCTGCTCTGAAAGATGGAGAGATAAACGGAAAAGAGGAGGGAGGATTATTAAAACACTTAATAACAATAACAAAAATGTCAGAACAACAGTCAACAGGTAGTGTTTGTCCAATAAAGCCACAACAAACGTCACACTCATATAAAACTCATCTCAAAGCAAGTGGTAGGTGTCTGATCAAATGCCGTCCTGATATGAACTCGTCGTCTCAAAGAAAAACGAATCTCTGAAGTACCCCCACAAGAGCGCAAAGTGCTGGGGGGGTCCTGACCCCCTGAATAAGGCACATGCCCCCATGAAAGTTTAGGTGGGTGGGGGGGGGGGGGGGTCTGAACATTCTCCACTCTTTTAAAATTGCCATTCTTACAGCTACAAGGGTAAATATTAAAACAGAAGTGTTAAAGACGAAACACACCCCACCGCGTCTCTCGTCATCCCCATCCGTCCTTACCCAGTAGCGCCGACAGCCAGTGGCCCTCTCCTCGCTGCACGCAGAACAGCAGGACAGCCAGCTTCAGCAGAGACCTCGTCATGTCTGCTATCCTCCCTCTCGTTCGAACCCTCTTGCCTTCCCTGAAAGTGAACCGGCGAGTGAACAACCGATTTGTGATGCTGAGAGGCAACAGTCACAACCTCCATTATATACCCCTCTGAAAAGGGGGGGGTGGGGGGTGGGGGGGTGATAGGGGGATGAGACAGCATAGGGATTCAAACCAAGGGGTGGGGGGGGAGGGGGCTTCATCTTCTAAACCGTTCCTCGCCAAAATGCCAAGACTACCCAGCCCAGGTTTGGAGGGTTGGCGGTTTGATTCTTGGATGGGTTTTTGGCCCTAGAGATCTGTCATAATAGGATTCTATTTAACAGGCGTAAATTTAGTTTCGGAGAATTTTGTTCCAGGTGTTTTCCGATGGATGCAAAGGACGATTCATGGGGAAAATGAAATCCGTAGGCTAATAACTTAAAGCTGTTAAAAGTTGGGCGGCGGGCTGGGTTAGTCAGAGGTTGGGATGGCATTGATGATAAGCAGGTCAACTACCAAAGTAAAACAGAAGAAAGGATAAGGAATGCGAGACTTCATGGATTGAGAAAAGGCAGAGGAGGACATTGACTTGACGACAAAGATGAAACACAACGCACAGATCCACCAGTGTTCAACGTACGAAAGAAACTGATGTCAAGGATAAAATGTAATTGGAAAAAGTTCGGCAAAGAGTTAAATCGAACAAGCGATCAGTAGGGTCGTAATAAAAAAAAAAGAAAGGACGATAAAACGTTGACAGGAGATATTTTAATGCACATTCCGAGACTGGTGACTGAGATTCCAATATCTACTTTTGCTTCCTCCATAAATGTAGGGATTTTCTGGGAAATCTTGTCATGTATCATTGTGTGACATGATATTAAGGGAAATATGAAAAGGTAGGTAAGGAGAAGGAATGGAAGTAAAACAGAGGAGACAGTGATATCTGTAGTCATCCTGACAATGTCAAATCAGGCCTTTACTACATGCCGTCATCCCATCTGTGGGCTCATTTGGTTTTGATTGTCCAAAGGCGGACTGGGTGACCAATTCTTTTCAGACATGCTGCGAGTATATGGACTCACACAGAAACACACATCCACCTCCACATTACCGCTCCAACTCTGCTCGCCTACGAGTATCTGACTAAGAACACAAACGTTCCAGGAATTCCTTTTGCAAATCCAATCAGTTTTCACGTTGCATCAATGTCTTCACATATCTCTTTTTAATTACACGACAATGGTGATTGGCCCTGTTCTTTCCCCCAGTGGGACTGCTCGTAAATACACTGTTAAATTTAGCTTCCATACAGTAAATCTACAGTGTACACAACAATAGTTGTGTGTTTTTATTAACCTCTGGTCTTATCAGCTCTCTTGGCTGTGGCTCAGGCCCGATATAGCCACAAGGTTAACCTGCCTCCTGCCGCTGAAGAGAGAGACAGACTGTTTCAGGTTTAAACATAGCTCCATCATGCCGGCACACCATTCATCTCTTTTCTTCTCAGTTGCCTTTTCGTCCACTTCTCTCCATCCTCCTCCACCCAAAGAAATGATGTATTGTGATTTAGGGATAATTATAGAACGTCTCTTGGCCGTGGTATAACTGGTAATATATAACACACCTCTTTGTGCCTTATTGTGGTGTACAACGCTACCAACCAAACCCTGTTTAACAATATGAAGCCCAATGAAATGCCTTGTCTCAGGGTTGTTTAGGATCAGTGTGGTACACCTTTGGTGGTCTGGTGCTTGGCAAAGTGAGTAGAGCTATTTCTTGCCTTATCTGGACACCCCCCGCCCCCCCCATCAGGTCATCTGAACAGATATATTGATGTAGCCCAATATAATGTCAAAATTGTCCCCATACACAATCAGAAGAGGTTTTATCTTAGGTTCCTTCCCTACTTGAACGTTTCAAAGTCACTTTCTTGTTCTTTTCTCTTTTTGGTTACAGGCCGGGTATCTGTGTGAGCACTTAGTGACAACTGCTGATGTGCAAACAGCTTTATAAAATGTGATTGACAATTAAATATGTTTGTCCAGAAATATTGCCGATGACGTTTCTCTATACATTTGTTGTCAGATTCTTATAATTTCTCTCCACCTGCCACAGCCCTAAATTTAACAACACATCTTCACATTCCTAAACAGATATCTTCCTAGAGAAATTCCAATGGGATTGTTCTCTGTCTGTATCTCTCCTCCTCCCTCTTTCAGACTGGGAGGTGGAAGGAATGTGTCAGGCCCTTTTCCCTCTCACTTTCCATGTTTTCAAAGAGGATTAACCGGAAGATGAATGCAGTGTTCCGATCACTGCTCAGAAAATCTACCGTCTTACCGTATTCAGTCTGTCATCCGGAGCGCTGATGTCACACCTGATAGGGAGATGCCTGAGTCAATAGGTCGGCATCCAGACACCACAAGATGGCTTCATCACAGAGAACCTAGGATGACCAACACAAAGTGTTGACAATGTCACAGCCCTTTATTGGCCTGAATCAGACACCGTTTAAAACCCAGTCACGTCTTTGTGGTTACAGGCTGGGTATCTGTAGGAGCGTTTAAAACCCAGTCACGTCTTTGTGGGTACAGGCTGGGTATCTGTAGGAGCGTTTAAAACCCAGTCACGTCTTTGTGGTTACAGGCTGGGTATCTGTAGGAGCGTTTAAAACCCAGTCACGTCTTTGTGGTTACAGGCTGGGTATCTGTAGGAGTGTTTAAAACCCAGTCACGTCTTTGTGGGTACAGGCTGGGTATCTGTAGGAGCGTTTAAAACCCAGTCACGTCTTTATGGTTACAGACTGGGTATCTGTAGGAGCGTTTAAAACCCAGTCACGTCTTTGTGGTTACAGGCTGGGTATCTGTAGGAGCGTTTAAAACCCAGTCACGTCTTTGTGGTTACAGGCTGGGTATCTGTAGGAGCGTTTAAAACCCAGTCACGTCTTTGTGGGTACAGGCTGGGTATCTGTAGGAGTGTTTAAAACCCAGTCACGTTGTTTTAGGAAACAGTGGAAAAACGTTTAACTTTTGTTTTAAATCCATTCTACCAATGTTTACTGAAGAGCAGTAAATAACTACAAACCCAGAAATCTTCAGTCTACCTGACTCTGTCTGTCTGATGGGCTAATGATCCAGTGCTTGCAAACTGGATAAGGGTTGGTGGCACAGTTGGCAAAACAATTGGGTGTGGATGTGGTGACCAGAAGGTACCAGGTTCAAGCTCAATGAGAGGCAGATCCCACTCAATGGCAGTCTACAGTAGTCAGTATATCTTAGTAAGTGTGGTTCCTCTTGTTTCAGTATATACCTTTTGAACCTGGCAGCCAACATTTCTTTTACAACTAACATCTGAGGTGATCCCTCCTTTTTTCTCTATGGTCTACAGTATAGCCCATTGAAGGATGGGGGTGATAACCTCAATGACTAGAATACATAGAATATAGTGGTAGACAGGGGCTGTGTATTCTAGATTAACTGACACAGACATAATGTACATACAGGCAGACAGACAGACAGAGCCTGAAGATTGCTGGCTGTGCATTCCTGGCGATGATTGGACCAAAGCAGAGGCTGGTCTCTCGGGCTCTCCTGGTCAGCCCAAATAGGGATCGTCTGTCTGTCTGGTCTGAGCAGGAATGTTAGAAGGGAGCAGCTTCTTAGGAGCTTTCTACAGGGATTTAGCCACGGAATGTCAAACTCAACGCCATGGAATGTTGAACTCCGAAATGCTGTTTACAACATAAATCTCGATCAGACAGACACCTGCCTTGAGCATGTCTTTCTCTCCATCTCTCTCCATCCATAACTCTCTCTCCAACCCCCATTCTTCCCTCTCCCTCCCACCCATCCGCTCCATCCTTCTCAGGATATCCCACGTGCATCCAGTCCAAATCACCTGAACCTTGATAGACAGCAGCCAAATCTCTCTTTAATCACCCAGTTCATCCTGCCATGTCCCGTTTACTCCATTGTAGTCAGTCCTCTTTTTGAAAGGGAGAAAACTGAGGGACTTGTGAACTGAGACAAAAATACATTGCAGGCCTATTTCATTATGAAAAGTATCTATTTTATATAAGGTGGAACTGCCTCTTTGTTTTAAAGTTCTTGCCTCTTGTTCAATCTCAACATTGGTCACCATGCCCAGGACAGACTGATGGAAGGACATGGAATGGAAGAACTGTCTCCACAAGTCCTGGATGGATTGGTTCCTTCTCTCTCGCTGACAGAGACACATGTACTGTAGAGAATATTCCTCAACAACCGGGCCCATCCATCACGTCAGAACCATGTATTTGTAGCTCCTATACAGGGCAGTGCCAATATGCTGACAGTGTGATTGATATTAGCTAAGAGGCATTGGCCCTCTCCTCAGTGCCCATGCCTGATCACTTTGATGTTAAAAAGGAAAATGGTGAATTTAACTGGCCCGAGTGTGTATATTTCCAAACACAAATTCAGGGTATTATCTTGGGGGACAAAAAACGTTCATACCTACATCCACTAGCTGTGAAGAACATACATGGACGGGGAGTGGACCGCCACAATAGTATGACGTTTTTCACAAAACGGATGTCACGTGTTTATGTACGAAAGCACTGTTTTCGATTTTCTTCTGCTGCTTGTGAATGCTGACCGAACAGTAAGAACCTAGCTATTTATTTTTGTGATATTTCGGTTATTTTTTCCCCAACAATTCCTGTTATGTCTTGATATTAATTAGTTACGATTAGTTTCTGTTACATTCCTAAGGCTTGTGGTTGGCTCGTTATTCAGCATTGTAGCTAGCTTTGCTTGCATTTTTTTGCTAACAAGCTAACGACATTCACTGTCTAGTACTGGTGGGCTAACGCTCAGTTAACTTGAATTAGCATGTTTACACAAACTGAGTTAAAACTATTTTTATTTCTCCTTTATGCGACAACAGCTATCCACTAGTGAGCTGTCCAAGATAACAACATGGTAAGTTGCACGACTACGTCAAATGATTGGTCGCAGATCGTGTCTTTAGCTAAGTTATTGTGTTAATTTCTTTTAGCTAACGTTATTTTTTCTTAACAATATAAAAATATTAAAACGTGCCTCCTTTTCCACCCTGTTTTTTAGGGTGAGAGGAAAGGACAAAACCACTACTACCCTCCAGATTTTGACCCACAAAAGGTAAATATAGCCACAGACCCATCATCAAATATACTATACCACAGTCCAGAATTCCGTCAGACTCTTTTTTTTTTTTAACCTGTTCCCCTCTCTCCCCCCACTCGTTTGTATTGCTTTCATTCTCCCCTCTCCCTTAATAACTTTTTCTCTCCCACTTTCTCTCTACTTCCCTGTCTTTAGCATGGCTCTCTCAATGGTTACCATGGAACCCACGCCTTACGTGAGAGGGCCAGGAAACTGTCCCAGGGCATTCTTATCATCCGGTAAGTAACAGACACACACACAAACAAACACACACACGTTGTTTTCATTGGTCACAAGGAAATTCATCTATTTATGTATGTTTACAGGTTTGAAATGCCGTATAACATATGGTGTGATGGCTGTAAGAATCATATTGGAATGGGTATGGTCCATCATTTCTCAATATTACAGCTGCTTCTGTATGTGGGTCAGTTGTCAGCTAAAAAGATATATCTCAAAACTTAGCTTGCTTAACCCTAGCCCTTCCTAAACTGTCCTATATATGTGTACATTTTCCTGTCTGACATTAACAACATCCCATCAAGCCAAAACCCTATTTCATCTTCATATTGTGTTGTTCAGGTGTGCGTTACAATGCTGAGAAGAAGAAAGTGGGGAACTACTACACCACGCCAATCTACAGGTAAGAGCAGATGCATGTGTGTACCTGTGTTTGTGTGTGTGTGTTGACATGTTTGTCTACCTGTCTGTGTATCAACCTTTTGTGTGTCTGTGTGTTGACCTGTGTGTCTCTCTGTGTGCGCGTTGACCTGTGTGTGTGTGTGTGTGTGTGTGTGTGCGTGCGCGTGTTGACCTGTGTGTCTCTCTCTGTGTGTGTGTGTGAGTTGACCTGTCTTTGTGTCAACCTTCTGCGTGTTTGTTGACCTCTAGGTTCAGGATGAAGTGCCACCTGTGTGTGAACTACATAGAGATGCAGACGGACCCAGCCACCTGTGACTATGTCATTGTGACCGGGGCGCAGAGGAAGGAGGAACGATGGGACATGGCCGACAACGAACAGATCCTGACCACTGGTACGTCTCCGTCTGAAGTCTTGAGACTCGCTGCGCCCCCTTTCCGGACCTCTTCAACCATTCGTGACGCAGAGAGACACTGAGATTCAGACTACCTCTCCATACTGACGCCGTTTAGGGCTGCAAATAATGATTAATACCAACCGTTACTGAGGACGAGTCGCCGATTAATCAGATACAAATCATGTTCTCGCGTTGAATGCCTGTTTTACTGTATGAAACAAAAAAGTGTTTTTACCAATCAATTTAGCGCTTATATTTATCGTTATAGAATGTATCCGTGATCCCGCGGTTTGCCTGACAAACCCGTATGATATAGAGGCTAATGAGAAATATGGAACGGTGAAACATCCCAGAGAATCTTGGATCCCTTCAACTAAAGTACACAGACAGCCTCGCTATTGAAATAAATGGATCGACTGGGGATTCATTTGAGTCAAAATGTCTATTTTGGAGGAATATAGAATTTGCAGATTTTGGGGGCTGTTAAGTACGGTGTCTGCCGCGGCTTGACCAAAAACCAAGTCCACGTTCACCAGTAGGACATCCGTTCGGTGATGCTGATGTGATGCGCAGCTCGATCATGCATTCAACCTGAGCAACGTCTCGCTTCGGAACAAAACTCGGGCCCAGAAGAAAAAACAATCGTCAGAGGCCCTCTGTTTTCTGTCTCTGACCGTTACTAAATGTCCCGGACCGTTCTCATTCTGTCTCCTCCGTGTTTCCCAGAGCATAGTGAGAAGGAGAAGTTGGAGACTGACCCCATGTACAAGCTGGACCACGGTGGGAAGGACAAGGAGAAGCTGAGGAAGGCACTGCCCTCCCTGTCCGAGCTGCAGGACCACAAGGCTGGATGGAAGGATGACTTTGTGCTCAACAGCACCCTCCGCAGGAAGTTCAGGGTAACTGCACCGCACTCAGACGATGGTTCTTCCTCTGTGGTTATACTGTGGGGTTCCCCCAGACGATGGTTCTTCCTCTGTGGTTATACTGTGGGGTTCCCCCAGACGATGGTTCTTCTTCTGTAGTTATACTGTGGGGCGTCAAAATAACTTGTGAGAAAGTGTGGTGTGACATAGTTCGGTCCGACTAACTGTTCATCTCCACTGTTTTCCGACACAGACTGAGAAGAAAGTAATGGCGGAGGAGGAAGAAAAAGACAACTGTGTGAGGAAAAGGACAAATCTGTCCATCCCTCTGTTGCCCGAGAAAGAGGAGGACAGAAAACTGGCAGCGCTGCTCACCTACACAGCCCCAGACTGTAAGTGGACACACACACACACACACTAGCTATGACACAGGCAAGCGTCAGCAACACATGTAAACACACACAATTCTCCTCATCCTTCCCTCCCTCTCTCCTCCTGGCCACTCCTTCAGCCTACGATGACCGGCAGCAGTACAAGCGGAAGGAGATCTCTAGCCGCTCCTGGTTCAGTTCCCCCGCCCGGCCGACGGGGAGTCCTGTCGGGAGTCTTCTCCAGAAGCTGGGTCTACAGGGGAAGGGCCCGTCGCTCGCCAGGGCCCCGGGCCCCTCACAGACGGCCCTGAGTCCCCACCGTCTCATACGCAGGTAGTTCCCTCTGCGGATCGATTTGCATTTAGCTGAAACCACACCGCTGATGTTACTTAGGAACGCAACTAAATGGGCTGAACAACGGCTGTCTTTGTGGACTGATCATTGATCTGTTGGCCCACAGGAGGACTGAGGGCTCTGGCTGCCGACGAGACACCTGTGCTACAGTCTCACGCAGGATATCTGATCCAGGACCCAACGATCCAGGACCCAACGATCCAGGACCCAACGATCCAGGACCCAACGATCCAGGACCCAACGATCCAGGACCCAACGATCCAGGACTCAACGATTTAGGACCCAACTCCACAGGACTCAACGATCTAGGAGCCGACAACCCTGGATGCAGTCTCTCTGAGGGGGGGTGGGAGCTTGGCTTGGCTCCAACACAGAGGACTGGGGCGACAGATCTGGCAGTTGAACAACCCGAGCAGGGACTGGAAATGGAGGAAAGGAATCAGACGGCTAACACCACAGAGGAAGACAGAGGACAATGGAAAGGAGGGGATTGTGGGACGGTATTGGGGGACAGTAATAGCTCGGTACTAAAGGCATCGCTGGTTGTTGACTACAGTGACACCTCTGACTCAGACCCTGGACAATGAGGATGGACATTGAACTATTTGCTTTGTATTTGAGAAACCGGTCCCTTGCTCTTTGGGCGAACTTTGTTTGTTTAACTGAATAAATGTAAAACTCTGTGTACATTTGTGACGGAACTGAAAAGGAGAAGTTAATTTTCAACGTACCTGCGCGTGTTTGTTCCTGTTTTATTATTGAGGAAAATAATGCATTTGGCTAGTCCTCCCTTTGAAAATAATCTTTATCAGGGTTAGCTCTTAGGTCCCCACAATGATAGAAAGACAAATGTGCGGGTCTGATTTTGTTGGGAAATTGTATTTCAACAGATGCTGTGGTCAGTGAATATACTGTGCACAAACTCTCTCCTGCACTAAATTCACAATGTCTGATTTTTCTGCTGGTTTTGGTGTGAAATAAAATCTCTTCCACGATTGAAAAGGGGTGAAAATGCATCTATATATACGTCTAACTAAAGAAACAGTTGGACCAGTCGCTTAGTTAGGCAGATAACAATCAGAAACACTGGGGGTTGGAGACCAGATTGGGGGAGGTCATTCTGTGTCTTCTGTACTCTGCTCCCAACGTCCTGAGACTAGCTAGGCACTCGCTGAGAATGGCAGCTGGAGTACTGCTCCGCGTTCTGGTGCTTTGTATTTTCTCTACTTGTTGTGCTCAGATATTCCCGTTCCGAGATGGGTAAGTAGGCCTTTTCATTTCTATACTATAACCTGGAAAATGCGCACCTGAAAGAAGTTAAGGGTAGATTGCATCATACAATGGACTACAATGTAGTTTTTCATAGTTGTTCTTTTTAATATTTCTGGGTCGACATGTTATCCCTGACTAATCATTTCACCAATGTTATGATCTGGTTTCTTTTAGGCGTCGATCAAGTGGATTTTTCGGTCGCCGCAAGTAGGGTTTATAAAAATCTCTAAATACTGATTCTCTGGCTACAATATCAACATCGCCCAAATATGTTGTTTAATCAGATTTGTACCTTCATTTGAAATACATCCCTAATCGTAGTACTCTGAACAGTAGAAATGTTTCTTAATGTATGGCTGTGTGCCCTTTCAGATTTAAAGAGATTTCACTGGACAGTTATTTGGGTCTTGATGGGTGAGTTCAGTTACCCTATGAAATCTACTCCACCACATTGAACTTTTATAGCTGAGCTATATATTTTTTTTTATGTATTTGCAGTGAAATAAGTCCCATGGATCACATCAGTTCATCACCAAGGTACAGCAAATCTCCAAAAAAGCAACTTTGGCCTTTCACGTGGTTCTCAAATATTTCTTTTCCGCAACATTTACCTCCCTCACTGCTCCTCCAGCAGAGGGAGGTTGATGTTTCTTTGCAGGAGGTGTTATAAATCATACTGTACTGTTTTTCTGCTAGATGTTGTTTCTCTAAAGGAAATATAGACCAGGCTCTGTCCGCTCCCTTCTCTCTCCTCCTGCCCACCCCGCCTCTCTACCTACCCCCTCCCTCCCCCAGGTTCATCCTCCTAGCCCCTAACCTCCTGAGAGCAGGAAGTGAGGCGTCCATTTACCTGGAGGCCCATGGCCTAACCGACCCTGTCATCGTCACCATAAAAATCTCTGACTTCCCGTCCGGCAGCAGTATTCTCTTTCAGGAGACTGTTACACTCGGCCCGGAGAACAGCTACCACACGCTCAAGACAATCCAGGTGATAGGAGGGTTTTGATGATGACTGGTGAATGGCGGTTTCGGCTATAGCGTGGGACCAAAAGTGTTTGCTCGATTGCAGTTGTCACAGTCACGTTAACCTATATAAATGGATGAGGGAACTCTCACTAGCCTGTGAGGCCCAAGCTTATATTTAATCAACTCTGCCCATATTTAACAAAATCAGCCCATTTTTAACCAACTCTGCCCATCAGTCCCATCAGTCAAACACATTTTAAAGATTAAATATTACACCAACTTAAAACTAAGCTTCTTCTCTTGCTACTTAGTGTAGCTGTTACAACACTGGACTAGTTACCAAAGGTTGCTAGATTGAGTCCTGTGCCAGCAATGTGAAAAATCTGTTATTTTTCCCATTAGCATAGCAGGTAATTGTAATTGGATTAATGTAAACTGTTATCATTTTAAATAGCAACATATTTGCTGCCTATTTGAGGTTTGGGGTAATTGTTAGGGGCCTCCTTTCTGGAGTGGGCTTTCGTGTTTGATATTTGTATTTGAGTGGCTCATCGGGAAGATCAGGCCGAATTAATTAATGTGCAGTTTTGCTTGAATATCGGCCTGGTTTTCGGCCAGGGTTCTTCCTGGAGCAGGCTTGCACATTTTATATGTGAAATACATGGTATCGGAATATAATTGAATTCACCTCACCCTCAAGACCATTCAGGTGATTCGACTGAATTCACCAGAACCACAAAACAGCGTTACATATTCTGTCTCTTCCTCCAGTTCCGTATCAGCGATCTGGACAGAGTTGAGGATTCCTCCAAGAACCAGTATGTGAACCTGAAGGCAGAGTTCGGGTATTATCATGTTGCTGAACAGGTGGTCATGCTATCCTTACAAGCTGGATACATCTTCATCCAGACAGACAAGCCCCTCTACAACCCTGGAGACACTGGTGAGAGAGGGGGGAGAGTGGGATGTGTTGAGTGGATGAGTTCTGAAGAGAGAGGGATGGATAATTACATGAGGGAATGAGGGAGATTTTAATTACATGTCAACTCCCTCTCTGCGCAGTACGGGTCAGAGCCTTTGTGTCTACACCAGCCTTCAAGGCCTTCAGCAGCTCCATCACCGTAGAGTTCCAGGTAGCTTCTTGTCTAAACCCCAACTGATGTCTGGCAAGATAATTTATGTTCATGTAGACTGATTACAGATTACCTTTTAGGTAGCAAACATTTATGTAATTCAGGAGTTAAAATCTACTTTTGTGTGCATGCGTGTGCGTGTGTTAGAATTCAGACGGTGTTGTAGTTAAACAGATCTCCCGGACAAAAGCTATCAATGGAATCTTTGCTGATACTCACACTCTCTCTGACATAGTGAAGTAAGTTGTGTTCATCAGGTAAAAACGTTTTGGGTATTGACATTAATGTTTTTTTCATGTTTTCCCTTGTTTCAGTTCTTCTGTGTGCTTCCTAATAAAATAGTTCCCGGTTGTCCAATCGGTTGCTTAACTAGGCTACCGCCTTCTGCGAGTGTATTAAACGAGTGTGTTTTTCATTACAGCGAGGGCACGTGGAAGATCACTGCCAAATTTGACAACTTACTACAGAACAAATTCAGCACCGAGTTTGAAGTGAAGAAGTACGGTAAGTGATGTCTTACAGCGTTCTTTCAGCTCTTTATGCAAAAAACTCTCTGCAAAAACTGAATCAAAACATAGCATAAAACGTCCAAAAGAAAAGTATTTCTCAATTAAGCGCTGTAAGTCGGAGAGGGTGTGTATCTCTGGAATGCTGCCTGTCAGAGCTCTTGTAGCGGTCAAGCTATAGCCTGAGCTTGGGGAGCTAACTCAGTTCTCCTTTGCAGTGCTGCCTGCTTTTAATGTCACACTGACGCCCAAGAAGACCTCCCTGAGCCTGGATGACACTGAGTTGGTGGTGGAGATCACTGCCAGGTTAGCGACAGCCGTTAGACCAACATGCCGCTTGTGAACAGTTTAATAATTGGCGTTGGGACGTGTGCTAAACCTCAGCCACTGCCTTTTGCTCATCACCATGGCACAACAACCATTTCAGTCTCCACATCATGCTTTCGGGGTGACCTTACAGAATAAGACTTTTGGCTTTAGATCATCAGAACACTGTGAGGTGTGGCTCCAAATGGAGCTGTATTTTCAGCGTTTGATGAACCGACACTGGTCCACCACGTTCAGCCTAGCCTCAGCCGGCCACACTGATTTTGAATTATTTTATGTCTCGCCGTCACATTTGGGGTTGGGCCTTCCTTCTAATCATATTTCCAGTTATGGCTACCCGTGTGGTGAGACCTTTCTGGGAATTCTGTTTCTGTGTTGTTAGATACTTGTATGGCGAGGATGTGCATGGAACGGCCTACGTGGTGTTCGGGGTGGAGATTAACAAGGAGAAGAGGCGATTGCCGTCTGTCAAGCAAGTCACCGACGTGAGTGGCAGTAATGTGCAGGATTCTGAAGTACCGAAGTAGGCCTGTCCCATTCGACAACTGATAGTCAAGCACACTTCAAACTTAAGACACATTAAGAATATTCCTCAGATTACGATATGCATAAAGTGCAAAAACAATGGCCAAAAAAAACCAGGACGTAAAAAACTTGCCAAAAAACCCAGATTATATATGTTTATAGCTATAAATCAGGTATTGAATTTTACCCCATGCGCCGTGTCCTCCCAGCTGCAGACAGGCACCGTTACATTGACCATGGATGAGATCAGGAGGGCCTACCCTGACCTCAGGTCCCTGGTTGGCAGTTCTATATACGTCAAAGCTTCGGTACTCACCAAATCAGGTAAGGACAGTCGAGGTTTAGTACGGCTCAGTTGAATTTCATTAAATGAAGTTAGTTGCATCTTTGAATGTCAAATACGGTATTCGTGCTTTAGCTCCCCGAGATAATGTTCATGCTTCAGCTCCCCGAGATAATGTTAATGCTTCAGCTCCCCGAGATAATGTTAATGCTTCAGCTCCCCGAGATAATGTTAATGCTTCAGCTCCCCGAGATAATGTTCATGCTTCAGCTCCCCGAGATAATGTTCATGCTTCAGCTCCCCGAGATAATGTTCATGCTTCAGCTCCCCGAGATAGTGTTAATGCTTTAGCTCCCCGAGATAGTGTTAATGCTTCAGCTCCCCGAGATAATGTTTATGCTTCAGCTCCCCGAGATAATGTTTATGCTTCAGCTCCCCGAGATAATGTTAATGCTTCAGCTCGGTGCGCCTGACAAGATTTTGTTTATTTAATCCCGGTAGGCAGTGACCTGGTGGAGGCAGAGAAATCTGGTATTAAAATAGTGGAGTCGCCCTTTGTCCTTTCCTTCATAAACACACCGAAATACTTCAAGCCTGGTCTGCCCTTTGACGTCATGGTAATGTCCCAACAGTGTGTGTGTTGAAGTCCAACTTAAAGGCGTTTAGTCTCGATTAGATCAAGGTATTGTGTTTACATTGCATAACGGGTCCTACCCGTGTTGTTCCCGGGTTCTAATGGGTTTTAGTAAAGTTTCAACGCTGTTCTTCAGATTCAAGTGAGTTTCCAAGATGGTTCCCCGGCACCTAACGTTCCGGTCCAGATAACCCACATGGCCAGTCCAATCACCAGCCACCGTGGTACCATCAGTACCTCCATCAACATGCCCACTGAGCTACAGCCTCAGACTATCACTGTGAGTACTTTAACCATTATTCCCAGCTATGACCTGCTATGAGCTGCTATAGCCACCCTCGGTACAGTTAATGGTGTTAATAACCAGCTATTACCTGCTATAAAAAACCCAGTTGCGCTAATCGTTGCTTATAACAAACAATATCCACCTTTACTAGTGCCCACAGTGCCTATAAGCAGTTATAACAACATTACTGCCTTGGTTCTAATAATCAAAAGGTTTCTCTATTTCTGTGTATTTCTTTTGAGTGGTTTCCACCTGTGTTTGAGTAAGTGTGTGTAGTTGTGTGTCTCCTTTAATGCGTGCCTATAAATCCTGAACACACAGGCGGAAACTACACAGGCAGGCCTAAAGCCCCAGCAGCAGGCAACGCAGCGCCTGATCCTTCAGCCATACATGCCCTTTAACCAGGAGAGACCAAACTACCTGTACGTCTCCACCGGTACCACCACGGTCTCTCTAGGTCAGACTCTGCGTATCAGCATTTACATCAAGGCTGTTGACAAAGTCCACCGAGAGCTCATCCCTCACATCACATACCTGGTGAGTAGAAGACAATAGATTAGTGTACCAGGGGAGTAGAAGGCAATTGATTAGTGTACCAGGTGAGTAGAGGGCAATAGATTAGTATACCTGGTGAGTCGAAGGCAATGGTGAGTAAATGTAAAATATAAAAATGTACATACTTAAAATCATTGTACATTCAAAAATGGCATGGAAGCTGTAGTGCTTATATAACCTTAACTGAATTTCCCGGAATACAGGTGCTGAACAAAGGCAGGATAATTATTGCCAAGCAGTTGAAGGTCGAGGGTCAGGAAGTAACAAATGTTCCATTGACCATCACCACGGAGATGATGCCCTCGTTCCGCTTCGTGGCGTTCTACATGCTGCCGTGGTCGGGGTTGGCGGAGGTTGTGGCTGACTCTGTGTGGCTGGACGTGGAGGACGCCTGTGTCGGGGGGGTGAGTCTGATGCCAGACGACAAATCGGACCATCAAACTTGGGCTACTGAATAAAACATAATGACATAATAATACGTCTCGAATAAAAAAATTAAAAACATTATTCCTCCAATAAACCATATGAGGGAAACCAAAATGAGACGTAGATTCTTTAGAGTAGTCACTGAAATGAGACGGCGATGCCTTGGAGTAGTCACTGAAATGAGACGGCGATGCCTTGGAGTAGTCACTGAAATGAGACGGCGATGCCTTGGAGTAGTCACTGAAATGAGACGGCGATGCCTTGGAGTAGTCACTGGAGCTCAGTCTTTGGCTCGGTGACGTGACCTGAATCCAAGGCCGTGAATTAACTCCACCCACCGACAGGCTTCATACTCCAGTTTCCTGTTAATCACATGACCTGGTCCCTGTTTGCCCCCACCCCCACCCAGCTGAGTGTGGGCCCTGCCAGCTCCAGACCCCTGGACTACTACCAGCCAGGGAAAGGCTTAAACTTCCGGGTGAGAGGAGACCCTGGAGCCACGGTCAGTCTGGTTGCCGTGGACAACGCCGTGTTCCTGCTCAACAAGCAGAGGCTCACACAGAGGAAGGTGAGGGAGATGCGGTGTGTGTGTGTGTGTGAAGTGAGCCGGGTCGGGCCCTGAAGCTTGAAGGGATGTTGGGGAGCCCGTTGGGTCACTTCCCTCCCGTCTAGATGTGCAAGTCCGGTGGAGGGGGCCGTCTTACGACAGGACGTTAGACATGGTGCGCTGGTCAGAAACACGCCCCTCTGTGACCCCTGTGACCCCTGTGACCCGTCAGATCTGGCAGGTGGTGGAGGGGGGAGACACAGGCTGCACCCACGGCGGAGGCAGAGGCCGGATGGAGGTCTTCAGCGACGCTGGACTGGGGTTTTACTCCAACACTGCTGGAGTCTCCCCTTCCAGAAATGGTAATACACCCCCCCCCCCCCCACACACACAGACACACGGACAAGGAAAGTTACTAGTAGAGTGGGTAATATCAGCACATATTTACAGGCTCTCCTACTGCAGTCATTCAGAGGGTCATGTTTGTCTCCTGTGTTTGCTTATTGCATCAGGAAACAGGGGGTGTTCACCTTAGGACCCATCTGACTTGTCTTTACTCTGTGTGTTCAGTATTGCCCAATAGTACAAAGGATTACCCAAGGACCCATTTGACTCGCCTGTGGTCTGAGTGTATACTATTACCTGGTAGTTCACGTTTCCTTTGAGCTTCTTTGGCTTTGGCTAGAGCCTCATTCCTCCCTACGTCTCATTGTCTCTTATTCAGGCTTCCAGTGCCAAGGGAGGGCCAGAAGGAGGCGTTCCGCTGAAATGTTGCAACGCAGAGCTCAGCTGGGTCAGTGCGATCGACAACTGATTGACTAACGGATGGTTGAATCAATCAATTCCATGAAATTACTGATTTATTGGTTTGTCAGAATAATGCAATAGTAGGATCGTTTTTTGGTTGACTGACCCACAGACAGAATGGATGGCTGAGGGGATGGATGGATGGCTGAGGGGATGGATGGATGGCTGAGGGGATGGATGAATGGCTAGGTTTTAATGGTTGGACGGACGGATGAACGGGTGGTTTGGTTGGACGGATGACCGGTCAGTCGGTTGATTGATGGTTCCTGAGCGTCCTCCCTCCCCCCCGTTACCACAGAGAGCCACTACAAAGAGAAGCTGCTTCGTCGGTGCTGTACAGACGGCCTGAGAGACATCCCCATGTCCTACTCCTGCACCCGACGCTCGCTCTACATCACCGAGGGCTGGGAGTGCATGAAGGCTTTCAGGTAGCCCGTTCAACTGAGGCAAGTCCGGTCGCCGCCGGATGGAATCTGAACCGATCTGTTTGGCACTTCCAGGTTTTGCTGCTCCAAGTACAGAGGGGAGGAATTTGACACCCGCCTGCCTCCGACCACCCCTCCGCCCCCCACCACCACCGTACCCCCCACCACCACCGTACCCCCCATCCCAGTCGATGATCCAGTCTGGACTTTTACGCATAGAGTCTTTATGAGCAGGCCCCGCTTTACTGGTAACAGTGGTGGCGTCGATTGTTGACAGTGTTAATCCCAATTACTGGGGTTATTCCATAAGGACCAGTGTTAATGCCAATTACTGGGGTTATTGCATGAGGACCAGTGTTAATACCAATTACTGGGGTTATTGCATGAGGACCAGTGTTAATACCAATTACTGGGGTTATTGCATAAGGAACAGTGTTAATGCCAATTACTGGGGTTATTGCATGAGGACCAGTGTTAATGCCAATTACTGGGGTTATTGCATGAGGACCAGTGTTAATACCAATTACTGGGGTTATTGCATGAGGACCAGTGTTAATGCCAACTTGTGACTCTTCTCAGGGGAAGAAGTCCTTGTCAGACAGTCATCCCCCCCGGTTGTAATGGGAAGCAGGGCGGGAATCCAGCCAATTTTTGTTTCTCATTTCGCTGAAGAGGAGGAGGATGACGACTTCATTGATGAGAGCCAGGTGACTGTGAGGTCTAAGTTCTATGAGTCGTGGCTGTGGAGGGATCTAGTGCTTCCTGGCGAGCCTGAGAAAGGAGGCAGAGACGGGTGAGCATGTGTGTGTGTGTGGATGTGTGTCTGTGTGTCGGTGGATGTGTGTCTGTGTGTCGGTGGATGTGTGTCTGTGTGTCGGTGGATGTGTGTCTGTGTGTCGGTGGATGTGTGTCTGTGTGTCGGTGGATGTGTGTCTGTGTGTCGGTGGATGTGTGTCTGTGTGTCGGTGGATGTGTGTCTGTGTGTCGGTGGATGTGTGTCTGTGTGTCGGTGGATGTGTGTCTGTGTGTCGGTGGATGTGTGTCTGTGTGTCGGTGGATGTGTGTCTGTGTGTCGGTGGATGTGTGTCTGTGTGTCGGTGGATGTGTGTCTGTGTGTATGTTGGCGTCTGTGTGTCGGTGGATGTGTGTCTGTGTGTCGGTGGATGTGTGTCTGTGTGTCGGTGGATGTGTGTGTGTGTGTGTGTTGGTGGATGTGTGTGTGTGTGTATGTTGGCGTCTGTGTGTCGGTGGATGTGTGTCTGTGTGTCGGTGGATGTGTGTCTGTGTGTCGGTGGATGTGTGTCTGTGTGTCGGTGGATGTGTGTCTGTGTCTGTGTCTGTGTATAGGTGGATGTGTGTGTGTATGTTGGTGTTGGTGGATGTGTGTCTGTGTGTTGATGGATGTGTGTGTGTGTCTGTGTGTTGGTGGATGTGTGTGTGTGTCTGTGTGTTGGTGGATGTGTGTCTGTGTGTTGGTGGATGTGTGTCTGTGTGTTGGTGGATTTGTGTGTGTGTCTGTGTGTTGGTGGATTTGTGTGTGTGTCTGTGTGTTGGTGGATGTGTGTGTGTGTGTGTCTGTGTGTTGGTGGATGTGTGTCTGTGTGTTGGTGGATATGTGTCTGTGTGGTGGTGGATGTGTGTCTGTGTCTGTGTGTTGGTGGATGTGTGTGTGTGTTCTCTGTGTTGGTGGATGTGTGTCTGTGTCTGTGTGTTAGTGGATGTGTGTCTGTGTGTTGGTGGATGTGTGTGTGTGTGTGCGTGTCTGTGTGTTGGTGTATGTGTGTCTGTGTGTTGGTGTATGTGTGTGTGCGTGTCTGTGTGTTGGTGTATGTGTGTGTGTGTCTGTGTGTTGGTGGATGTGTGTACGTCTCCGCTCACCCCAACAAATTAAGATACAGCAACAGCAACTTAAAGAGACTTTGACAGTTAGATTCTTGGCATTCTGCCGGCCATTTCCCGTTAGGGGCCACATGTCTGTGAGCCCGATGTAAAGGGCACAGGTTCTCCTCTGTCACCCTTAGATGTTTTCAGCTTTCTGAATTCCCTTAGTTGCTTCACAGTTGAGGTCCCACTGTGACTAGCTAAGCAAACAGCTATGAACAAACAGCTGGTTTGGTCGTGTGCAGTCCCATGTCGATGTTCTGTTTTATCTGGACCCCTGTTAACTGCTGCCAAGGCCGAACATAAATCAGAACACAGCAATCTATAGTCATATATTCTAAACCAGCTGGTACAAATCAAGCAATGGCATCTGTTGATCACAGTTTGGCCCTCTTGTCAATGTTTACCCCAGAGCTAATGTTTCACTGTGCTCATTTTTATAAGCTAGTATCTCACAAGCCCTTGTTGCATTCAGATTGGCTTCACTGGACGTGGAGGCGGTTTTCCCAGACACCATCACCCAATGGGGGTTACTAGCCATCAGCTCCTCACCCGTCACAGGTAGGCCCCACCCCCTTCTCTGTTCTCCTGGTGCAGCCATTGGCCCAATCCCAAATCAACCCAGGAGGGTTCACGTTTTATTCTATTGCGTTAGTTTCTAAGTGAGCGATCCTTTACCGTTTCGACGGCTTCCCATCTAGGATTCTGTGTGGCCGAGCCGTGGAACCTGCGCGCGTGGAAGAAATTCTTCGTGGACCTGAAGCTGCCTTACTCCGTGGCGAGGAACGAACACGTGGAGATCAAGGCCGTGCTCCACAACCACGGCGACGATGACATGGAGGCAAGCTCCCCTTTCCTGACTTCAGACCCTGTGACGTTCAGTCTTGACCCCCTTTCTCCAGCCACCGGTCTGGGATCTTCAAATGAGGGACCAGTGACGGTGTGCTGATACGTGGGGACGTACGCCAGCCGTCCCCGGTCTCTAATCTGGGCTACCGTGCACAAGGCTAGCGTAGCCGCGGGCTCTCATCTGGGCTACTGTGCTCAAGGCTAGCGTAGCCGCGGGCTCTCATCTACGTAGAGGCAGTTGACGTCACCGCCCCCCTCATCACACGTTAAAAGGAAATATTTGCACGAGACGATTCATCCACCAATCCGTGGGTCGAAATGGGTCTGAGCTCGGCAGCTTGTCGTTCTCTCCCGTGTACAGTGAATACTGTGGTGATGGTGGACACACGAGCATCTCATCATGTCCAGTATCTCCTTTTGTTTGTTGAAGGCCCTGGTTTTTTCTCTACTCGCCCCCTAGGTTAAAGTGGTGCTACTGAAGACAGAGGACATTTGCAGCGTGGCGTTTAACGAGAAGCACACCCAGGAAGTGACGCTGAAGGGAAAATCGTCCCTGGTTGTCCCTTACACCATCATACCTCTCAAGGCCGGGGAGATGCTCCTTGAGGTCCTCGCCATGGCCAAGGGGTTTGTGGGTAGTGACGGGATCAGGAAGAATCTCCGTGTGGTGGTGAGTACCTTGAAGACTAGTGAGAACCTTTGGGGACCGCGGCTCTCCTTCGTACCTTCTCCAGTCCGTGTCCCCTGTTGTTTTAAATATGTTTGGATGAAGCGACCTGATATGTCTTATTATACATATTTCCTGGTGTTTTTAATGTTTTGTGGAGGTTGGTTGCTATGGGGAGCTTGTGAGGCGGTTGACTCACCTCCTTTTAAATCCCGCCAAAAGGTTGAAGGGGTGCAGAAGACCAAAGTGCAGAGTTTTGTATTGAACCCATCTGCGATGGGAGGGAGAGGTGAGTAGCTTAAACACATGCATTACCTCTACTCAGTATACCTTCATTCACTCGTCGTGTTTCAGTGCATCAGTCACATGCGATCGCGCCTCTTTCCATGTCCTCCAGATGGAAGGCAAGTGGTGGAGGTGGACAAGGTGGATTTCCACTCCCTGGTTCCTAATTCCCAGCCGCAGACCGTCATCAACATCAGAGGTAGGTTACCGCCGAAGAACGCGGCGACCCCCAAACCAGGACGGGACTGCAGAACGTGAGCGGGCGTCTCGTTCTGTCGCCCCTCCCTCCAGGCAACCTGCTGGCGGACACCATAGACAACAGCATCAGCGAGGACTCCCTGGCCGCGCTCATCCGGATGCCCGGTGGCTGTGTGGAGCAGAACCTGGCCAGCATCACCTTGCCCCTAATAGCCGCCGTCTACCTGGACCGATCTAACGACTGGGAGACGGTCGGGGTGCACCGCCGGGCGGAGGCCATCAGTTATGTGGAGAAAGGTGGGGTTAGGTTTAGGTGGGGAGACGGGGACTGTAGTGAAACGGTGGTGTTGCTCTGTCATGTTAAATTACACAATGTTAAAATTGAGGGCGTCGGTATAGCATAGCAGTTCTTGTTGTCTGTTTTTGTTCGATGCAGGCTACCAGAAGCAGCTGGTGTATAAGAAAAGTGATGACTCTTACCCCCCCTACAGGAATGAAGGCACAAGCACATGGTACGCAGGTTACATTAATCGCTGAGTATTCTTTTATCTATTTATCTTGCTGGAATCTTTTTTTCCTGCACTGCTTGTTTCTTGTTGTTCTTTCGGTCCATCTTTAGGATCACAGCGTACGTGGTGAAGGTGTTCTCCATGGCTCGTCAGCTGATCACCGTGAATGATCAGGACAGGTGTGGACCTCTGCTCTACCTGCTCAACAACAAACAACAGACCTCCGGAGTTTTCAGAGAGGACAACCCCGTATACACCACTACTATGACCGTGAGTACACACACACACACACACACACGGATGTAGAGGGAGCTCATACCAAACGCACACTACAAACACACTTGCCTGGAGCGGGACAGGTCTTACGTCTTCTGAACAGGTGTGTCTCTCTCGTCCAGGGGGGCGTTCAGGGGGCCGAGTCCCAGGCCACTCTCACAGCCTTCGTCCTCATAGCCATGGCCGAATCCACTAAGGACAAGGAGCTGAAATGCGAAGGGTCTGGCAACATCATCAAGGTAAAGTCTCTCCTGGAAGTTACAGTCAGATGTCAGCCTGGCGAACCAGGTATCATTAGTTAAATATCAAATCGGGGACTCAAGCTGATGATCCACCCGCTGGCTGAGGAATTCACTTTTCAAGAAAATGTTGATTATTGTACATTGTCCCTGCAAACACACAATACCTGGGGATAACCCTGAAGGTAAATAGCTAATACTGTATGTTTTCATTACAATAGTACAGAGAATGGAACCAGGTGATGAATAGGAACCTAATGTATTTTACAGTGGGATTCAGCATGCAGCCAGGTAATGGATAAAGAGAGATGTTGCATTTCATTGTTTTCTATTAGGAGGGGGTCAAGAATGCTGCCAACTATCTGAGAAGCAGGTTCGCTCGTCTGGAAAGGCCGTACTCTGTTGCTATCACTGCCTACGCTCTGTCCCTGGTCGACGGGCCTTCTTCCATCTCCCTCAGAGATGTTCTGCTCAAAGCAGCCTCCCCAGGTAGGGAAATGTCTGCCCCTCTTTCTGACCCCTTTTCCTTGGCTGTGTACGCAGTAAAAGGAAAGGCCTCTTTCCCTCCGTTTCCTGTCCCCTCCAGAGGGGACCTACTGGGCAGACAGCGAGAACAGCCTCTTCACGCTGGAGGCGACGGGCTACGCCCTGCTGGCCCTGGTGAATACTGGTCACATGGCCGAGGCCGCCGCCCCGTTCGACTGGCTCAACGCTCAGCGCCGGAGGGGCGGGGGCTATGGATCCACCCAGGTAGTTGGGTTGCCTGCAGCGGCCTATTATTACCGCAGTTTGTTGCTCTCCTGGTCCCTTTGAACCTCTACGTTTCCCTGTTACGTAATTAGTCCTCCTTTTTCTCCCTCTGCATTCACCCCTTCATCTTTTCCCTTCTGTCTCCTCCAGCCCACCATGGTGGTCCTACAGGCTCTGTCCGAGTACCTGCTGAAGAAACCCCCTCCCAAAGATCTGAGTCTCCAGGTGGATCTGAAGATCCACGGGCGCAGCGACCTGCGTTACAACTTTGACCCCAGGACCTCCTATGCGGCCCGGTCATCCAAGGTAGGACCTTTAGGATGACATCTGCTGTTCACCAGTTGGTTTCTGTCATCTTTTTTTCCCCCTTTCTGACTCTGAAATCTTTATTTAATATACTTTCCTTTTTTTCTATCTTTTATCCTATCTTTCTTCAACGTCTTGGTCGCCCTTAAAATATTTTGCTTCCGCAGCATCTTCGTCTTTCGAACCTCACTGTCTTCCTCATCCCCTTAATGCCTTTGCCTTGACCTTTGCACCTTTGCATCTCTGTGAATGTAACTGGATGGTATGGAACTCCTGTATGTACTGGTTCATCTAAAACTCTGTCAATCTTTCTTCTTCTGTGGTGATTCTGCAGGCTCCTGTGGACCAGGGGTTCACAGTGGAGGCCAAAGGGAAAGGCCAGGGTATATTAGAGGTTGTGACCTATTACAATGAGCTGCCAGCGGTCCATGAGAAGAGCGTCTGTAAGAACTTTGACCTGGAGGTGACCATCGCGGAATCTACTGGTAGGTCAACCTCAAGGCCATTCTTAGAGTCATCCTCTAAGCATTTCTTTCTCTCATTCTCATGTATTTCTGACCCCCCCCCGACAGAAAAACCTCCTGCAGATGCAGAGAGGTCTTACAGCATCACCATTAACATCAGGTGAGAGAGAACGAGAGGGCCTTTTTCAACCTCCCAGAATGTGATGAGATGAAGTGTACCCAGGGGCCCACCCCATTTCTCTCTCTCTGTTCCCCAGGGCTCTAGGTCCCAGGGAGGTCCGGATGGTTGTCCTGGACATCAGCCTGCCCACCGGGTTCGTCCCGGAGAACGACGACCTGGAGAGGGTATGAGTTCCAGTGCCAAGGCCTTTTCCAGAATCTACATTCCTGTCTGGTTAGGGGTTTGCACTTCTGTGATTGGGCTGTCGTAATTGTCAGTTAAAAGATTCCAGCAATCGGTGTGGGGCAGCGAGGACAAGCAGGAAGTCAGGAATCCAATTTCTGGAAAACCTGTAAAATGTAGAAGGCTATCCATGATACATGTCATTTTCATCTCTCTCCACTAGATGGTGCTTGTGTCTGGTGTGTGTAAACCTGTCAGGTTATCTCTGTGTCTGTGTGTCCCGCTTGGTTGACTGTGTTTGCATGTCTGTTCTTCTCCAGATGACCAACTCCGTGGACCGCTACATCAACAACTTCCAGATAGTGGACAACCTGAGTGACAGAGGCTCCCTCATCATCCACCTCTTCAAGGTACCGGAATCATTTGACCTTCCCTAAAGTTAAAACCAAAATCACTGGTTCATTGTTGTATATTTTGTTTGCAAAACATTTTTCTTTACTGTAAAACTTTCATTATAGAATGGTTCATATATTATATGAACCATGCTAACATTAACATTTTTCCATCAAATTTTTCCAATGGAAAACCTAGAAAAATAAACAGAGAATATTTTAAGCCAAGACATTAAATAGAGCGCCATTTTCCATGTCCATCCAGCGACTGCCTGTGCAGTTTATTACTTTTATACAGCTCCAGAAAAAATTAAGAGACCACTGCACATTTTTCTTTCCTTTCCAAATAAGTTGAAAAGGATGTTTTTGAGGGAGGAACAGAAGCGTTCAATTTGCAGTGGTCTCTTAATTTTAACCCTTTTGTTCTTCACTTAAAACCTTCCTTTTCAACTTTTTTGGAAAGGAAAGAAGAAGGTGCAGTGGCCTCTTATTTCCGGAGCTGTAGATGCAGTCTGCAATTTCTGTCCACTAGCAGTAAAAGTGTCACCGTTTAGAAAAATGGTGTGCAGTGTAATGTCTCTGACAATTTGTTACACATCCACTCACTTTCAAACTGAATTTCCTGGGTGACTGATGTATGATAGTGAATGCACTTATAGATTATGCACATATACAAAGTCAATTTTTTTAATAAGTGAAAAGGTTCACACCAGAAGATATGGGTGGATATAATGAAGGTGCCATACATATTAATACAATAATAATGATAATACTGTTTTTGTATGTATGGGTGACCCCAGTGCAATTCCCATGCAACCCAGACTAAGTCACCTCTAGAGGTCAACGGTAAAATGGCTTGATTATCCCCTTATTTATCTTTGTCTTTTTTTTTACTTTGTGTAGGCAGAGGCTGTCTGTGGCCAGTAGGCATAGATCTTGGATGAACTTTGGGAAAACACAAAACTGTGACCTTGGCTTTATTGGTATACTCGTCTGATTCCAGGTTTCCAACAAGGAGACAGAGACACTCACTTTCAGACTCCAACAGACCTTCAAAGTGGGCCTCCTCCAGCCCTCCTCTGTTACTGTCTACGAGTACTACAACCCAGGTAGTCACCTCTAGTCTGTCTATGAGTACTACAACCCAGGTAGTCACCTCTAGTCTGTCTATGAGTACTACAACCCAGGTAGTCACCTCTAGTCTGTCTATGAGTACTACAACCCAGGTAGTCACCTCTAGTCTGACTATGAGTACTACAACCCAGGTAGTCACCTCTAGTCTGTCTACGAGTACTACAACCCAGGTAGTCACCTCTAGTCTGACTATGAGTACTACAACCCAGGTAGTCACCTCTAGTCTGTCTACGAGTACTACAACCCAGGTAGTCACCTCTAGTCTGTCTACGAGTACTACAACCCAGGTAGTCACCTCTAGTCTGTCTATGAGTACTACAACCCAGGTAGTCACCTCTAGTCTGTCTATGAGTACTACAACCCAGGTAGTCACCTCTAGTCTGACTATGAGTACTACAACCCAGGTAGTCACCTCTAGTCTGTCTATGAGTACTACAACCCAGGTAGTCACCTCTAGTCTGACTATGAGTACTACAACCCAGGTAGTCACCTCTAGTCTGTCTATGAGTAATACAACCCAGGTAGTCACCTCTAGTCTGTCTATGAGTACTACAACCCAGGTAGTCACCTCTAGTCTGTCTATGAGTACTACAACCCAGGTAGTCACCTCTAGTCTGACTGAGTACTACAACCCAGGTAGTCACCTCTAGTCTGACTGATTACTACAACCCATGTAGTCACCTCTAGTCTGACTACAAGCACTACAACCCAGGTAGTCACCTCTAGTCTGACTACAAGCACTACAACCCAGGTAGTCACCTCTAGTCTGTCTATGAGTACTACAACCCAGGTAGTCACCTCTAGTCTGTCTATGAGTACTACAACCCAGGTAGTCACCTCTAGTCTGACTACAAGCACTACAACCCAGGTAGTCACCTCTAGTCTGACTACAAGCACTACAACCCAGGTAGTCACCTCTAGTCTGTCTATGAGTACTACAACCCAGGTAGTCACCTCTAGTCTGTCTATGAGTACTACAACCCAGGTAGTCACCTCTAGTCTGACTACAAGCACTACAACCCAGGTAGTCACCTCTAGTCTGACTACAAGCACTACAACCCAGGTAGTCACCTCTAGTCTGACTAGGAGTCCCAGACTGCAGAGCTGAAGCCAAGGCGCATACGCTTTGGAATCTAACCAAGGTTTCCAGTCTGTCAGTGTTCTGCAAGTCTCACATCAGGAAGGTCACCGGTTTCACACTAACCTGTGTGCCTTCTCTGTCAGATCATAGCTGCATTCGCTTCTACACTCCCAAAGAGGACCAGAAGGAGCTGTCGCAGATCTGCAGGGATAATATATGTCGCTGCACTGAGGGTCTGTGTATTTACGTGTGTACGAGTGTGCATGCTTGTGTGCATGTGTGCATGACAGTTTAGAAATTTCCCTTCTAAAAGTGTGTGGATCTTACCCTGAGAACTGTCCAGAACTGAGACTTGGAACTAGTAATAGTAACCATTTAGCCAGATTGTCTGTGTGTAACAGAGTGTGTTTGAATTCATACCTGTAATTGTGTGTGTGTGTGTGTGTGTGTGTGTGTGTGTCTGCGCGCGCACAGTGAAAGTAAAAGATAATTTCTGTTTTAGGGTAAAACCTACAATTGGGCGTTTTATTGAAGTTGGCTTTTAGGTTTATAGATTACGGGTTAGGCATTGAATGTTAAGGTTAAGTTTAGGCATGAATGTTTTTGAGGTTAAGGTAAGAGACCATGGATCTCCACAAGCTTAGAAATAAAAATGTGTGTGTTTGATAATAATATGTCTCTCTCCATGAAGGTGACTGCTGTGTGTCGAAGTCCACAGATGTCCTAATCCCCTATGGAGCACGAGAAGACCTCGCCTGCAAAGGGTTATATCATGGTATCATAAATTACATCTGTGTTATTAGTTATACCACAGTGTCATAAATAAAATCTGTGTTGTTAGTCATACCACGGTACCGTAAATGATATCCGTGTTAGTTATACCACGGTATCGGGAATTTCATCCGTGTTAGTCATACCACGGTATCGGGAATTTCATCTGTGTTAGTTATACCACAGTATCATGAATGACATCTCTGTTGTTAGTTATACCACGGTATCGTGAATGACATCCGTGTTTGTAGTTATACCACAGTATCATGAATGACGTCTCTGTTGTTAGTTATACCACGGTATCGTGAATGACATCCGTGTTTGTAGTTATACCACAGTATCATGAATGACATCTCTGTTGTTAGTTGTACCACGGTATCGTGAATGACATCCGTGTTAGTTGTACCACGGTATCGTGAATGACATCCGTGTTAGTTGTACCACGGTATCGTGAATGACATCCGTGTTAGTTGTACCACGGTATCGTGAATGACATCCGTGTTAGTTGTACCACGGTATCGTGAATGACATCCGTGTTAGTTGTACCACGGTATCGTGAATGACATCCGTGTTAGTTGTACCACGGTATCGTGAATGACATCCGTGTTGTTAGTTATACTACTCTGTTTTGTACAACATCTGTGTCACACCTACAACATTTTGGTAGACCATGGCAAAACAGAAAGTGTAGTGGGCTTGATTCCCACTAGTGACACTTTAGGTAACATCTATGAGTCTGGTGTGTGTTGATGCTAACATCAGGGATTTCCATCATCTGAGATTCATCATTTACATATTATTTTAGTGCTGCATTACTATGTAGATTGTTACAATATTTACTATAATTACTATATTTAATTTATAAGGCACGAGGGGTTGTGGTATATGGCTAAAACACCACGGCTAAGAGCTGTTCTTAGGCCCAAAGCATTATGGACAAACACTGACGTGTCTCATTGCTCTTATAAACCAATAATCAGTGCAATTGGAACATTGAAAATAAATGTTTTGTCATACTTCAGCCAAGATGTTCAGCCAATCAGCGTTCAGGATGGGAATCACCTGGTTTATGGATCCATTTTTATATGTGCTTGTTTGCTGTTTGTCACTATTCTGCCCTCCAGTGTACAAGGCAAAGGTTTTGAGTGTCATTCAGAGTCAGTATGACCGGTATGAGATGAAGATCACAGAGGTTATAAAGCTAGGTAAGCGTCTTATGTCCTTTTAGGTCACATTCTCCATTGCAGCAGTGTTTGCTTAGAGATGTACTCATTATTCATTTCAAATTCAGACAGTTTGGTAGGTCTGGAGTAAGATTCTCTCCCCTGTTTCTCTTTCCCTCCCTCCCTCCCTGTAGGTGTGGAAGATGGAATCATTGTGGATGAGACTAGGGTCTTCCTATCTCATTCTGGCTGTAGAGGAGGTCTTGACCTGAAGGAGGGTGCCGACTACCTCATTATGGGACCGAAGAAAGACCTCTGGCACAAGGACAGCAGTAACAGGTGAGGAGGGCAGTGGTCAGGTCACATTCAGAGAGGACAGGTGAGGAGGGCAGCGGTCGGGTCACATTCAGAGAGAACAGGTGAGGAGGGCAGCGGTCGGGTCATATTCAGAGAGGACAGTTGAGGAGGGCAGCGGTCGGGGCTTATTCAGAGAGGACAGGTGAGGAGGGCAGCGGTCGGGGCTTATTCAGAGAGGACAGGTGAGGATGGAAGTTGCAGGTGAAGTATCGGTAGTGCTTGTCTGTTGTCTTTTAGTTCTTCAGTGGCCAGGTCACATTCAGAGAGGACAGGTGAGGAGGGCAGCGGTCGGGTCACATTCAGAGAGGACAGGTGAGGAGGGCAGCGGTCAGGTCACATTCAGAGAGAACAGGTGAGGAGGGCAGCGGTCAGGTCACATTCAGAGAGGACAGGTGAGGAGGGCAGCGTTCAGGTCACATTCAGAGAGAACAGTTGAGGATGGAAGTTGCAGATGGAGTAGCGGTAGTGCTTGTCTGTTGTCTTTTAGTTCTTTATTTTTATTTGTATTACTTTCATTTCTACATTTAAATCAGCACTGAAGTTATGTCAGTAAATTTATATTTCTTCATCCCGTCTCTTCCCCTTCTGTCTCTCTCCCCCCTTCTCTGTCTCCCCGTCTCTCCTCATCTCCCCCAACTCTCTCCATCCGTCTCTCTCCCCCATCTCCCCCCCCCCCATCTCTCAGTGTCACGTACATGCTGGGTAAGGACACCTGGGTAGAGCGCTGGCCGTCCAGAACAGAGTGTGACGGGGATCCCAACCTCAAGGCCAGATGTACTGATATGGACAACTTCAGCAGGGAGCTCTCTGAGAAGGGCTGCCGTTTTTAAGTGGCCTCGCTTGTCGGCACAAGTCAACCGACCACCAGTGTCACGTCAATAGTCACTGCCAGTTTCTTATCATTTACTTCTGGGTGAACTGGATGATCCGCGTTCTGTTGTCTAATCGGCATGGTTACCGTTGGAGGAAAACAGAGGCTAGAATTAAAATCCTAAACGTGGCAGGACTGATGTTAAGCCTGGGTGGGTCTTGGATTGTGTTACTGGGGGATCAGCCATTAGACACAGAGCTACTGCAGATGGCATACACCCACAACAGACACACACACACACACACACACACACGCAAAGAGTGATGATTAGAACACTCAGGTGGCTCAATGGAATATTGTCTCACTACTGTGTAGAATGAATTGGTTCCAGAACATTCTACAGACAGGGAAAAACTGAATAAAGTACTCCAGGGAGATTCTCTCTGGACAAACACTGTATCCAGTTCCGAATGAGTTTCCAGCCCAGCCCCCTTTTCACAGTTTGTGGGTATCATGCATGTTGCTGGTAGTAGTACCACGTCCGCTTGCCAGAGATTTGCACACGATAAAGCTCAAGCCATACGGTTTCTGCTCTTAACAAACACATTTTAATGGTTTCGTTTGTAATGATTGACATACTCCGGGGTATTAGCTTGTGATAACGTTACACTGATAGGTCAAAAAAAAAAAAACATTGTCGTTAACATATAAAGTGGCCAGGGTGCACGCAGGGGGAGCCTGGTCTGTCCCTGGCGGCTCCTCGCCATGCCGAGGCCACGCTCACAGAGTCTGCAGATGATTCACTTTGGTTCGGTCACGCTGGCCAGGCAAAGGGAGCGCCTTCTATCCCTCTCTCACACAGGTGCACGCCAGGGTCAGGCCCTGTCAACGTGTCGCCGGGATGTGAACCGACGTCAGTCTGGTGCCATGACAGAATCTAAGAGCACTAATGACATGCAATCGTTCTACGCCGCACAAACGCACATGACTCACGGTTTCCATGGGATTTTCTGCTTCCTCCAAGTGCGTGCGTGTGTACGTGCGTGCGTGCCTTCCATAATCTAAATAAGAAGGCCTGGTAATAGGCAGCTGGGCACACATGCTAAGAGGCGTGGTGCAGCGTGCACACATTAGTGTTTGCTTTGCTTCTGCAGGTTTATCCAAGAGACACAGAGATTAATGTTCTGTTGTGACTGACTAGGTTCACCTGTGTTTTGGCTTTTATGCGGTATTTAAAAAACAACATCAACAGCTCCTTTAATCCTAAACACCGACTGAACTCTGACCTCAGGCTTTTAAGATGGTGAAACAGCCAGTCACAGGGCTCCTGGCTGAGATGTCGCTTATTGCAACAGATGTGGCCCAGAAAATGATTTGCTCTCTCTAGTAAATCTGGAAGACACACACACACACACACATCCTCAATTCATTTCCTGTGTTGTGACTCTGAATACTAGAGGATGGCACCATCTCTCCTGTCTGTTTTTCTCTGTCTTCACCTGTAGGGGGAGCAGTGTGTGTTTCGAAACCATGTTGGAGCCAGAGTTGCTATTGACATGTTAACTCGGGAAAAAGTCAGTAGTGGGAAACTGTCAAGGCAGGAGGTTTCTTTATGACTATGGTTCCTGAATGACTTGATCCATTTTTATTCCTGACCGTTTACTAATGTGGAAAGTAGATGACGCATTATTAACACTGGCCCCCATGACAGGTGCTGTGTGCGTGCGTGCGTGCGTGCGCGTGTGTTGCCTGGTAGCGACGGGGGCTGGCAGAGAGGGGTACTGTAGGGGTAAAGAACCCTGGGACCCTGCTGGCCAGCCATAACACAGCGCGGGAACGGTCACGTTCGCAGGGAAAGCCAAGGCCTCCAAGTGTGTTTGTGTCTGTAAGTGAGAGAGACATGGGAAGAATACAACTGCAGCAAATCTGTAAAGACGATTAATGGCCCTTATATCTTCCAGTGAGTGTTCTGACCAGATCCGCTAAGCCTGCTATTCTGTTTTTTTTTTTTTTATCTCTCGTCAAGACCGCCTGACCGCTCCCGTGAGGTCCCGCCACCGCTACGACAGCCCTACTGCTAGAGTTCAAACCTGTTACAGGGCCGTTTACCTAACGAGTGCATGGGTCTGCCGTTTGTCTAAGACATAGCTGAGATAAGCTTGACTTTGTCAAGGCTGTAAGATCCACGGTTTAATTTTACTGTGTCAATGTTCTGACTCAAGTCCACAAACTTTTATGATCTCTACCCGCAATGGCCAAAAGAGGCCCTGGTCACATTGACCCTATCCTACTGCTGTTATAAAACGATACAGGGCTGTATATATTACAGCCTTGTCACGTAATTTTTTTCCCCCATCCTTGCCTTGACGTCACATGGTTTGTCTCCCTCCCACTACTTCCTTAAGCTGTACTTGGCTCTACTACTGTTGCTGATCCAGTGTTTTCACTTTAATATATTTATGTTGTTCGTGACATAAATATGTTAATTCTGTATTTTTTTACACTGTATATTGCATGAATAGCCTAATGTTTTTGGTAACAGTACATACTCTAATCTGATGGTCTTTTCACCAGTCATTTTTGTTTGTCTCGTAATCTCTCTTTTAAAAGAAAATTGTAATTCTAGGCTACTGGAAGTCACCTGCAACGTTAAAAGAATTTATGCGGATGGGATGTAGTTTGAGCTAATTACGTTTTGATTAAATATTTTGTCATGCTTGGGTGCAAAAGCAAACTAGGATCCACTTGTTTTTCTGACGTTACTCATCTCTGCGACGAGACATGTGTGGTCCTACATACAAGGTTGCCAGATTTCATTGTCAGTAAACGAACATTCTCCTCTGAGGTTACTCATCTCCGCGACGAGACCTGTGTGGTCCTACATGCAAGGTTGCCAGATTTCATTGTCAGTAAACTAACATTCTCCCACTGACTCCAGAGCAAATTAACCCGCCCAAGCCCATTAAAAGTTGCCCAATTGGGCGTAGAAAATACCCCACCTGGTAACACGGCCAATATGGAAAAAGTTTCGTCCTACTGTCACATTTCGTCACAGTGTTTCGCTGGTGTTTTATCTGTGAGCGCAAAATTATATTTTACCATGCCAACACACAGAAGCGGTTGTCGCCTTTGAGTTTTGAATGCTGGGAAAACCCTGTGTATATAGAATCCCACCCGCCAAAGTGGCTAGTAAGAGTGACTGCGTCACACGCCACAGCCACATTTTTTAAATGAATGTGATGTTTCCACGTTGTTTTAAAGGAACGTGGTGTTAAAACAGCAAAGAAATCTGACTGAATGAATGTGATGTTGAAACCACAAGGAACACAGATGGCACTTCAAAAAAGTATTTTAAATGAGAGATTTGGTTTTAAACTAAGTCAGGTAAAAAGCTGCATTTTTGTTTTCGTTTGGTTTTACGTTTATTTCATTTTAGTTGACAGCTCAACCAAATGTAAATCGTGTAATTTAAATGCTTTCTTTGCCCAGTGGTGTGCTAGGTGTTTTTAGCATTGCACATACCCATCATCTAACTAACAAGCACATCCGAGTTAGAGATAAACAAAAGCCAACAGGTAATTGACTGAAAGCCAACCAAACATTGTTTGGGTTTACCCATACTTTCTCTTATCCAGTGTACACTTCTAAACACTTGTTTTATCCACTGCGTTAATAATGGCAGAAACACATAAAGGTCAACTGATGTCAAACAGTTTGAGTGGACCTATTAGATATGTCCTCAGAACTCCACCACAGAGAGAATTTGTTGGCTTGTCTTCTGTTTTTCTATTTCACAATCGCCCTCCGCATACTTTAATTCAACATTCAAGATTAGACTTGTGTGCTTTATTGTCTTAACTGTGCGCCTGTTATCAGTGTGTGTGTGTGTGTGTGTGTGTGTGTGTGCGCGCGTTTGAGTTATTCAGTGTGCATATGGTGTGTCTTATTCATTTTAATGAGTTCTCTGGAGAGATGCTAGCTGTGAAAACACCATGCTGTCAGGTCTCAAGTCCTGACACATGAGCGTTTTTCTGATCCTCTGCCTTCACCTGCTAGCAAGTTGGCTTGTGTAGAGCAATAATAACTGTCTAATTAACACACACACACACACACACACCTGCCTGCCATAACAGACGTTTTCATACCCAGAGTGCCTTGTGTCATCCTGAAGTAAAGGTTTGAACGGAGGTGGTGTGTGCGGGTTCGTGCACGTGCGTGCGTGCGCGGTTGCGAGAGACAGACCACACTCCCACTGATGTCACACACCTGCTTGTGCTTTCTGCTGGACCATCTGTGTCTGATGGTCCAGGTGTCTTCCAGTATTCCGTAAACACGTCGTAATGGCTGCTCGAAGGACACCGTAACGTAACACCAGTCTGTCACCCTGCTGTCTTGAAGAAGCCGCACACACACACACACACACTGGCTCCCTGTCTTTCCTTCCTTGGGCTACACTGAGGAGATTAGGAGACGGGGCAATTAGCAAACCACTCACGACCACTTTTACCACTCTGGGAAAGAAGGAGAGAAAATCCCTCCTTCTCCATCTGCCAAAAGGAGGGATTTCTCTTATTCCCCCCCATCGTCCGTGTAAAGGATGTGTTCCACTGAGTTCATTGGCCTGTGTTGCGAAGTAGGGGCCGCAGTGTCTGATCTGATGTGGTCATGTTGGCCCTAGCAACAATACCCTAGTGTCTCCACAGGCACTTTATTTTGGATGTCTGGTTAATGTGGGGGAAGTAGAAGGAATTGTTCCCTGTGTGTGTGTGCGTGCGTGCGTGTGCGTGCGTATGCGCACGCGCCCACCCGCCCGTTTGACAGAAACTCCGCCCCAGTTGTGGACAGTAGCGTCAGTCATCAACCTGATGACCAGCTATCAGTCAGGGGACTGACGGGTATCAAGGCTGGGGAACACCGACGAGGAGCGGGGAGATGGAGGAGCGTTGAGGGATGTTGGCCTTGGTACCACAGCTGCCGGGGTCGAGAGGCGTCGTGGGGAAGGCAGAGACGGTGGAGGGAAACGCATAGATTGGGATACAGAGGAGGATTAAGGGAAAGATTGCAAGAGACGTCTTTAGGAAGCAGCGGTGCAAATCCATTGCTCCGACTAATCTGTTACGGAGGCCGCCAGGGCAAGGCTCGGTGACAGGATGCTTACGGGTAAAGAGCGAAGCCGAAAGACTTGATGCTCACGACGGATGAGAAGCAGAATGTGTCAAAGTTCACTTTTCATGCCATAGCTTTAGTCGTTGACTTGACTGTGTTCACGCTGAATTTCCACAAACGCAAGGATGCAGGAGGAAAGACTTTGGACGGAGGAGCAGCCCTCGGCTTGGCAGTGTAAACCTCACTCAACAAGGTTTGATGAAACCCCCACTATATTCCTAATCCCTCATTGTAGCGACTCCCAGCAGACACAGAAGTCTGAAGACGAGGCCACCCTGTCCAACACCAACCCTGCGCGGTGCCGGGTGTAGGCCGTCTGTGCACGCGCCTGGCTTTTTCCAACAGATGAACAAGGCCTCTGTTCACCGGTCTGTCAATGGGAAGCCACGCAGAATCCACACGACAGGTAAACAAAATGCTAGCGTGTTTGAGCTAATCCAGGATACGGCTTCTGTTCACACCCCACTTACATTCATTCATGAATCTCACACTGGTCCCCCCCCCCCCCCCCTGGATGGCCAACAGCTGGCTTTCCCTAGGTTTAACGGTCGAAATCCATTGTGACTAACGTTTCTGGCATGGGTCCTTGAAATTGATTTGTGGTGGAGCGATAAAAGACAGAGGGGAAAAATACAGAAACCAGACCGAGTTTCAGATACTATTTGACATAGTGTCAAATAATAACAGCAGCAGAAGGGATGATCTTATTATTTCTTCTCACAGCAGAGGCTTCACAGCCCCCATAGTCCAGTACCCCGTCTTCGAGGCTTTCCATGTGTAGCAGGTTACCATGAGGTGGGGGGGGGGGGCAGCATCCAAGCACCCCTACTTCCCTCTGCGTGGAGGGCGGACCCACAGCTACCGCACCTTTTGAACTCCGATGAATCCTTTTACGATGCATGTCTGCCTGTCTTTTTGGTGGTTGGCAAACAAAATGGTTTGTCCCCTTCGTCTTTCGTGAAACCGTTGTGTGGAAACGCTGCAGTGTGTTGACAGTGTCGCTGTGCTATGAACACATTGTCTCTACTCTGTCTCTCTCTCGTGTTATCCATTCGTTTCTCTCTTGGTCAATATGTGGATCCATCTATATTGCTCCCTCTCTAAATGGCTGGATCTACCATGTTGTCTCGGTCTAGACTTTGGCCAGATATTGTCATACAGTATGTGCTTCTGCCTCAGGGACTCGTCTCTTCCTCCTGTCCAGAGGGAGAAACTGGCAGGATGAGAGGATGAGAGAGAGAGGAATCAGACAAAGGGAGGGATGTAAGTTTGAGAGACCAGATCACTGCCCATGGACTCAGTCTCCGGCGACTAGAGGGATGTTCAGGTTCTGGATCAGTTCGGTTCTGACCCAGTTGTCTTCCTAATCAGGACCTCTGTCCGACAAAAAATAATTATGGTGATGATTCCATTATAAAAAAAAAAACGACCCAGATTCAATAGAATAGAGTTTTATGAAAAGAGCTGTCTCTGGCTCTCAGTCTCTGTGTGTGTGTGAGAGTGTGTGTATGAGAGTGTGTGTGAGAGAGTACCTAGAAGTGTACATGTGTGTGTAATTGTGTACATGTGCATAAGAATGTCTGGCACCCTGCAGGAGTTAAGTACATCAGACCAAAGCGGCCCAAAGCAAAGCCATTCAGGGTTGATGAAGGGAGAGACAGAGCCACTGGGTCTCTGTATGGCTAAATGGCTCTTAATTGGGGTTGTGTCGCCCCAACAAACCCTGTTTCACTTCCTTCATCCGTCCTTCCCCTCTCGTTTCTCCCTTCTCTTTCCCCTCCCCTTTCTCCAAATGTACCTCTCCTTTACTCTTCTTATGGAGAGCAGGCAGGCTAGATCCAACCGAATGGATCAACTCGTTGTCCCACTCCCTCACACACAGGGACTCCAACCCGTTCCACGGAGGGCCGAATGTTCCCCTGGTTTCGCTCCAAACTTGCTTTCGATTAATTTGTCAAGGTCACCAGTTCGAAGCGCTCCTCACCTGGTTGTCTCAATCGGATACTGACTGAAAGGAAAGACAGAAAACCAAGCGGGACACTGGGCCCTCCATGGATTGAGTTCAACTCCCCAGGCGTAGGGGACCTGGTCAGCGCAGACAGTAACCCTTTAACACTGTCGGCCAAGTCTCTAGTTATAACGCTGACGGTCATGTAGCTGGTTAAGTTGTCTCTGGCTGAAGAGAAGGAGAGGGAGAAATAGGGGGAGGAGATGAAGAGCGGGCCGGCCCCAGCTGTGTCTGCTAGCTAGGGCAGCACCAAGTCCCCAAACGTTGTCACTTGTGGCACTGTTTTAAGTGTGTCTGGATGTGTGTGTGGATGTGTGTGTGTGTGTGGATGTGTGTGTGTCTGGATGTGTGTGTGTGTGTGTGTGTGTGTGGATGTGTGTGTGTGTAGGTGTGTGTCTGGATGTGGGTGTGTATGTGGGTGTCTGGATGAGTGTGTGTGTCTGGATATGTGTGTGTGTCTGGATGTGTGTGTCTGGATGTGTGTGTGTGTATGTGGGTGTCTGGATGTGTGTGTGTGTGTGTGTGTCTGGATGTGTGTGTGTGTGTCTGAATGTGTGTGTGTGTCTGGATGTGGGTCTGTATGAACCTCTGTTTTTTATCAAGTGTTGTTTTTAGCCCGAGAACACTGTGTCCCGTCCACCTCGACTCTGTTCCCTCCATCCCCTCTTCTTCACCCTCCATCCCCTCTTCTTCACCCTCCATTGCTCTTCCACTCCTTTCCTGGGGAGGTCAGTTGGGTCCAGTCTGGCCACTTATTAATGAACTCAATTAAACACCAATTAAACACAGACAGAGTCTGTCATCTGTAGCTGACCTGGGAGGGAGGCAGGAGAGAGGGCTTTGGTGTGAGGGACTTGAAGTGTGAACAGTTAGAGAGATCAAACCAGGGACAGATAGAGCGGTTAAAGGTGAGGTGTATGGGGACGAGAGACTCTGTTGATTAATAGCTGAGCCTCGCCCTAAACCCACTCACCCAACCGTTATTACAAATTAACTCCATCGTTAATCATCAGTGCATTGCATGTGGACAAAAATGTGTTAGCTACTCGCCCTGCTCGTGAAAAGACAAAGGGGCTCTTTAAGAACAGTTATAGACAATCGTGTTATTATCATCTACATATTTGCTGTGATCTTCAACCCAGCTGGGCAATGCACGGATGTGTGGTGGTCAAAAGCCAACTGTCTCCTGGTTTACGGCTCATTCAGTCCGTACTGGAGCGCGCATCCAGACAGCGGAGCTTCTGCGTCGTGACCGCGCCCCACCAGCCCCCAGCAGCGCAGTCGCTATATCCTATGACTCAAAGCGTACCGACTTCATTCACATCGGAGGTCACATAACTAGAGCACTGCGCGCAAGTGGCATTTGATACAAAATCCTTTCCACGAGAACATAAGCCGAACAAGGGGGACAGCTTTAACCTAATCATAATTTAAAGTTATCAACGGGACATAAAGTGGATGTTTTGGGAGGCTACCATTCAATAGACTGTGAAATATAAGAGTGTTGTCACAAAATGCTTAAAGGATTTAACGAAGATCCGAGAGAGAGTTCTTCACTTACAATGGATTATGATGGACAAAACGATTACATTTATCACATCTGTACGTTCTTATCAGTATTGCTGTTCTCTGTTTTGTGACTTATCCATCACTTACCGTGGAAGCCCAGGAAGAGACTTCAACAAAGGTCCACTTGAAATGCAAAGCTAATACACCTTAAAGTCACACCAACCTCCGCCAAGTTGCCTATAATAGCCTCAGAATTTTGACTGCCGTTTGAACTTATAATTTGGACTAGCCGTAGCGTCGTGGAGGTAGCGGCTCCACCCGAGGGATGGTCCTGGATTTCCAGGGTTTGGGAGCGACGCGTCGGCTCCTGCTTCTTGATCGGTGGTGGAACTGTTGGAACTTTATCTCGTTCTGGAGCCCATCGGACCTGAAAGGAGATGAGAGCCGCGTTTCTGAGCTTCCTACTCGCCTGCTTCCTGTGCCTCTTATGCAACGCCACTGAGGTATCTGTAAAGTAGTTTTGTACGAGTTTTACGAGCTTTGTACGCAGGGGGATTTATTTTATTCCCGTTTTTCGTGCAATATTTACCCCGTCAACAGGTGCAATAGTTTGTCTACTTATGCAAAGGTCCAGTCACCTGTAAATGTTTTTTATAGTACATTTAATTCACAAGATGCCTCACGTTATTTTGAATATACACTACTGAACCAAAAGTGGATGGTGTGCAGTTACATTATGCCATCTCCATATGTGGATCGATTTGGGTTTGAATACTTCAGTGCCTCATCGTTACACTTACGGACCCCTCTAGCCGCCGTATGCATTTCGGAACACATCTATTGTGAATTTATTGTCTAAAATCTAATTTTAATGTTTTAATTTTCTCCCAGGAGGTCTCTCTCCCCCGGGAGCTGTTGGAGCGTCTGTCCCATAGTGAGATCCGCAGCATCAGCGACCTCCAGCGGCTTCTGGAGCTAGACTCCGTAGGTAAAGCAAACATTTTCATTTTTCAATACCTATCACATAGCCTAAGGTTATTTCTACACTGTGTCGAATCCTGCATAAAACGTTAACCGGACTGAATTTAAACGATTACTCGACTTGTCCCCTCCTCTTTCCCTTACCTAACGATTCCGGAATTGTTCTAGAAAGTTCAGGGTCAGAAATTCTTGACCCCCGTGAAGGACTGCGGTTGTTCAATACAGACATGAGTACATTTTCTGGATTTAAATTTTTTGGAAATTACCAAGAGCATATCTTGCTCTCATGATAACTACTCTGCTTGAGATCAGCGGAGAAGTACAATCATTGATACACGCGAGGAGTTATTTCCTGCAGCTTAGAGTTCGAGTGAGCAAGATAGGTTGAGTGTGCAACAGCAGTATTCATATCTTTATTTACTTTCCCTTCATTGTCATTTAAAGGGTTAGATCACAGTACCTGGACTATAATATAACATTCCAAGTGCCTTTATCCTTTCAAAACTTGTAAATTAGTACTTACAATTGTAAATTAGTTTTTTGTTTTCTTTTACATTTTTATTTAAACATAGCTTTTTTATGACAACTGTTTTCCACTTTGGCAGTGTGAATAAGTGTTTGCCATAAAGCTCTTAAAACTTGAGTAAGAGAGAGAGAATGTAAGAGTGGGATGGAGGGAGAGGAGGATAGAGGGAGCAACAGACAGGATGACTCTCTGTGACCATGCCCCTCTCTGGTAGTAAAACTGCCTCACTGGCTGTTGCTAGGAGACAACAGGAGCTGCCCCTGCGCCTCTGGGCATGGGACCCCGCCGTACAGCTGCCACAATCTCAGTGACTGTTGCTAGTGTCAAACTAACCTTTTCATCCATACCGAAATAGCTGTGAAAAAATGTTCGGGGTGAGTGTATAAACGAGCCACCTGTTGGAGGCTGATAGGGGGGAAATGCTTTGGAAAATGTCTCTGGGACATATATCAAATATAACAAATGTCTTTAAGCACTTTACGTTGTCCAACCATTATCACGCTAATGAACTACTTGCCTTCATCCTACTTGAAACACTTTAATAAATAGCTTTTTCATCATATGTAATTTTGGTTTAAACGACTCTCCAGCATTAACTCTGGTATTATTGAGATGCAAATAGGCTGCTTTGCTCTCTCCTTGATCTGCTGGGGAGGGGGTGGGGGTCAAGTGGCTGTCTACATTATGCTGTTGTCATGCTGTCCATTATTTGTGGAGTGGCAGTGCAAAGCTGAATGGCACACACACACACACACACACAAACAGTTACACACACACACACTAGGGTGTGAATGGTTGCTGTGTAGTTATGTATAATTCATGGTTACATTCCTGCTTGTCAGACTCTGAGAGCTAGGAGGCTTTGTGTTGTTCAAGACATACGGCAAGTAGAGGAGTTCCTGCACGTACACGCCATAACACAAATAAACTTGCAAAAGACACACACACACAAAGCACACACATACTCAAACGCATTCCCTCTTTTTGGTCAGTCAGAATTCAGGTTGCAACCAAACAAGGAGATGGAGATCATACCAATATTCATAGAAACCTTCCTGGCAGCTGGCTGGGACATAAACAAGACAGGATTGTTCTTTTGCAATGTTCAGCAGTGACGTGTTGGTGTGTGTTTGTGTGTGAGCGTCTATCTGACGTGTGTGCCTTTGTGCGATGTGTGTGCCTTTGTGTGCGTACCACAGAGAATGAGGTGATTGAAGGGACCAGCACGAGGCACTATAACAAGGCCTTCCCATACAGCAACCCACACCTGAAGAGCTCTCAGACACACTCCAGACGCAAGAGAAGCATCGGTAAGCGTGCGTGCATGCGTGTGCGTGTGTGTGTGTGTGTGTACGTACGTATACCATCCCTTCCATCTCTCTACGCTGTCATTTTCAACCCCTCCCCTCTGACCCCAGAGGAGGCGTTGCCGGCGGTGTGTAAGACTCGTACAGTGGTTTACGAGATCCCCCGCAGCGCCGTGGACCCGACCGCGGCCAACTTCCTCATCTGGCCTCCCTGTGTGGAGGTGAGGAGGTGCACGGGGTGCTGCAACACCAGCAGCATGCACTGCCTGGCCTCCCGGAAGCATCACCGCACCGTCAAGGTAGCGCACGCACCCACACACACCCACACACACGCACGCACCCACACACACCCACACACAACCACACACATGCACCCACACACACCCACACACACGCACCCACACACACCCACACACATGCACCCACACACACCCACACACATGCACCCACACACACACACGCACCCACACACACCCACACACACGCACCCACACACACGCACCCACACACACCCACACACACCCACACACACGCACCCACACACACCCACACACACGCACCCACACACACACAACCACACACACGCACCCACACACAACCACACACACGCACCCACACACACCCACACACACGCACCCACACACACGCACCCACACACAACCACACACACGCACCCACACACACCCACACACACGCACCCACACACACGCACCCACACACACACACTTGGATTGATCCAAGTCAGTTGCAGGAGCCTAAACCTGGATTGTGTGTGTGTGTGTGTGTGTGTGGGGGGGGGGGGGGGTATGAGTGTGGGTATGGGTGTGAGTATGGGGTGGGTGTGTGTGTGTGTGTCATTCAGACCAGGAATCCCATGCAGCCCCAGGAAAATTAGTCTCTGCCGGGGCTGGCACATAAACATCTAGTTAACCCAGCCATCTTATACACACATACACACACACACACACAAAAAAGTATTTTTTGATGTGTTTCAGTAAGGGAGTGGGGGATTGAATGTGTATGAGAGAGAGAGAGAGAGAGAGAGAGAGAGAGATGGAGATAATCATGTAGAAATATAGATCATTTATTACGATCTGAGCTGAGAAAGAGGGAGAGTGTGTGTGCGTGTGTGTGCGTGTGTGTGTTTATGATCTCGGTGCCTCATACATTCACCATGGGAGTTATTGTGTTGCCAGACAGTCTAATCATGCTCAGCCACTTGCCAGATCTTTGCCCTTCTCATTGGCCCGGTTGTCTTCCTGGTCAATGGTTCCTCAGTCTTCCTTCTTGGACCGGTCTTTACAGAACTAAAGATGCTGTCTGTCTGTCTGTCTGGCTTAGTCTTTCCATTGGTGTGTGTTTGTGTGTGTCTGGCTTGGCTTGGCTGTTGCTTGTGTGCTCGAGACAGTGGAAACAGTGGAAAAAGTAATAATTTTCTGGGTGCTGAGACATTATAATTTTCTGGGTGCTCCATTTCCCAGCCTATGCCTGTGTGTTTACTTCCTGGTTAGGCTGAACCCAGCTGAACCCAGCCGCTTTGAGCTGAATTGGGGATGAACTGGAGATTGAGCCCATATAAATGGAGGGCATCAAATGTCATAGAGTTATGCCTCTTATTTTAAGTTAACAACTGCAAATAATCAACATAACTACTCTAAATATGAACGTGAATTACGTACATATGCATAAGAGAGAAAGGGACAGGGAAATGAAGCAGGATGGACGGAGAGGAACCTACATGGGGGGAGGAAGGGAAAAGGAAGTTGGGGAATGGGGGCTAAGGAAAGATATGGGGGACAGAGACAGAAACAGAGAGAGATACACAGAGAGAAAGAGACAGAGAGAGATGGATGAGATGAATGGGCAGATGAGAAGGAAATGGAAGAGTGTAGATTTGATCCCGAGATCTGCCTCCTGGAATCCCAATATCAGATAAAAGTCGATCTCATTCTCGCTCTTTCTTCTCCCTTTTTTCCCTCTTTGTCTCTGTCTTAGAGGAAATCAAAACATAAGTCTCCTATATATACTTGGATTCGACTACAAAGACAAAACTATGCAGCGGAAAATATCCACATGCACGGACGCGCACGCACGCACACACGCTCACACACACACACACACACTGTGACTTGCAGGAGAAGCCCTTCAGGGTGTGTGTGTGTAATGTGTGTGTTGTTCATATGCCTATTTACTAACCCACCTCTGCTTTTCTGAAGAAGACTTTCAGCCCTTTATAAGCAGCTGCACTAGAAGTCAAAGTCTTTTTATTGTCAAAACAACATTATGGTGTATATTTTTATTATTTATATCTTAACAAGTGCTTCCATTAGTTCAGAAAAGGAAACAGGTTGAGGTTTCATCTCTGTAGTATTGAAACATGCAGTGTACGCCAATGCTTGTAGGATCTAGTCCGTATTCATCACCAGCTGTTGTGCACTGGGTTCTGTTTAACTCAATAACTGTCTCACTGTTTCTGCTGTTCTGCTCTGGGTTCTGTTTAACTCAATAACTGTCTCACTGTTTCTGCGTTTCTGCTCTGGGTCCTGTTTAACCCATTAACTGTCTCACTGTTTCTGCTGTTCTGCTCTGGGTCCTGTTTAACCCATTAACTGTCTCACTGTTTCTGCTGTTCTGATCTGGGTTCTGTTTAACACAATAACTGACTCACTGTTTCTGCTGTTCTGCTCTGGGTCCTGTTTAACCCATTAACTGTCTCACTGTTTCTGCTGTTCTGCTCTGGGTCCTGTTTAACACAATAACTGACTCACTGTTTCTGCTGTTCTGCTCTGGGTTCTGTTTAACACAATAACTGTCTCACTGTTTCTGCTGTTCTGGCCTGGGTTCTGTTTAACCCAATAACTGTCTCTCTGTTTCTGCTGTTCTGATCTGGGTTCTGTTTAACACAATAACTGTCTCACTGTTTCTGCTGTTCTGCTCTGGGTCCTGCGTAACCCATTAACTGTCTCACTGTTTCTGCTGTTCTGCTCTGGGTTCTGTTTAACCCAATAACTGTCTCACTGTTTCTGCTGTTCTGCCCTGGGTCCTGTTTAACCCAATAACTGTCTCTCTGTTTCTGCTGTTCTGCTCTGGGTCCTGCGTAACCCATTAACTGTCTCACTGTTTCTGCTGTTCTGCTCTGGGTTCTGTTTAACCCAATAACTGTCTCACTGTTTCTGCTGTTCTGCCCTGGGTCCTGTTTAACCCAATAACTGTCTCTCTGTTTCAGCTGTTCTTCTCTGCTTCCTTTTGGTGTGAAGCAGCTGGTGTGTGTGTGTGTTTGAGTAGATTTGTTGTAACAGTGTATGTTCAGACTTGACAGAGAGGAGAGGCTTGTGCAATCAGTCCTGGAGGTGTAGCAGGCTTGGCTCACTGTCTGAGAGACGTTTGGTTCTGTCTGTAATATCCTCACATTATATAAAAGAGGCACTCTCCAGACCTCGCTAGCCATTCTCATCTCTCTCTCCTTATCCTCCCTGCCTCGCTCTCTCTCTCTCTCTCCAGGTGGCTAAGGTGGAGTACGTGAGGAGGCGTCCCAAACTCAAGGAGGTGCAGGTGAGACTGGAGGAACACCTAGAGTGCATATGCACCTCCAAACGTCACATCAAGGAGCTGTACGATACAGACAATGGTAAATAATGCTAAACTATTGAAGGTTCCTTTATCTATTTTTCCGGCGTCTCTAAAAACACATGAATAAAATGATAATAGGGTTTGATTATAGGGTCATTAAGGTAGGCAGTTAACACCCCAGCCAATCATTGAAGGTCAAATCATCAAGGGAAACTCAAATCAGGGCTGCACTCCAAACACTACAAAACACAGGTTTTTTCACCCTACGCCCTTTGCATTTTCCTCAGAGGAATCTCCATCAAAACAAATCTTAAGTGCCGGTCCAATTCACAAAATGCCTCTCAGCCTTTGATTTGGCTTGAAGGGATGAATGAACACATTGCTCACCTGCAGGGTTGATGTCATCCACAACTGAATGCAAACTGTAGTCAAGTGCCTAACAATGGTGGCCACGAAATATCACATTTATTCAACACATCTACATTTCTCTGTCAGACTCAAACCTGATTGGTCTGACACCTTGTGTGGAGGAGCTAACATCACTTTTGCTTACTTGCTCCAATGTAATGGCTGGTACACTATGATGAGACAATGTCCATCGGCTGTCCACTTTGCCTCTGGAGTGCAGCCAATATATTTGAATCATTAAAACAGGATAGGGCAATAAAATTAGGCAGCAGTTAATTGGTCACTAGTGTTTTGGCTGCTTTGTTTTAGGTTGATCACAATCGATATGGTGGTTTGGTGGTGAAAGATGGCGGTGTCTAAAATTAAAGTGTTTTAAATAGCGAACATTTGCAATTGTAATGTTTTGCCTGCAGCCACAGTGTTAATGTTTTGTCATTACACTTCTTTTTTCCATCAGCCGTAAGGTGAAGAAGGATGGGTGGATGAGATAAAGAGAATAAAGAAAATAATGGAGTGAAGAAAACATTTAGACTTTCATTTTTACTGAGACTGAAATATGGCGTTCTGCCACATCGCCTGTAATGGTGGTGAGATGAACTGCTTGGTACCAGGACGGAGAACATTGCATTCCCACCAGATGACAACTTATTAACAAGAAAAATCTTTGACAAGGAATGAATGCTTTCGGAAGAAGCAAATAAGGACTTCCTTTTTAAGAGTGGGTGTGGCTTTCATTGGATGATAGATAGGGGGGGCTGGGATATTGGAGGACTATTGAAAATGTAGTTTTGACTACAAGACTTCTCTCCTGACATTGGATTACAAGTGGTTTGGAATCCTAGCAACCCTCCTCCTTTCCATTGGTTTCCGAGGACAATGGCCAACCAGGGTTTTGTTTTATATTCCAAGCACTGCTATCCTCCTCCTTCTTCAATGGAAAGCATATCAGTTATGTATATCCTGTTATTTTTGTAATCCTTGTTTTCTATTACTGACTGACTTCTCGATTCTTCTCTGCTTTGTATCCACATAAAGGAAGGGTGAGTTATTTTCTACCCCAGAAACAAGTTGTTGTTACTAATAAACTATTTATATGTCAATATGTTGTCTTTCATTTTTGCCAGAAATCCAGTATTGATTTGGTGTGTTTGTGAATTTTTCAGAAACATCAAAGTACACTATATGGCCAAAGAAATGTGGACACCCCTACTAATTATTGAGTTCAGGTGTTCAGCCACAGCCAATGCCCACAGTTGCATAGCATCCAAAACATAGCCATGAAATCTCCATAGACAAACATTGGCGGTGCAATGGGTTGTACTGAAGAGCTCAGTGACTTTAAATGTGGTACTGTCATAGGATGTCACGTTTGCCACAAGCTACTAGATCTGCCCCAGTCAACTGTAAGTCCTATAATTGTGGAAGTGTCTAGGAGCAACAACAGCCCAGCCACTAAGTGGCGGACCACAGAAACTCACAGAGTGGGGATGTCGAATGCTGAAGCGCGTATTGTGTAGAAATCACCTATCATCTGTTGCATTACTCACCACAGAGTTCCAAACTGCCTCTGGAAGCAACATCAGTACAAGAACTGTGAGTCGGGCTCTTCACGAAATGGGTTTCCATGGCCGAGCAGCTGTACACAACCCTCAATGCACAATGCCAAGCGTCAGCTGGAGTGGTGTAAAGCACGCCGCCACTGGACTCTGAAGCAGCGGGAAAGTGTTCTCTAGAATGATCAATCATGCTTCACTATCTGGAAGTCTGATGGACCAATCTGGGTGTGGCAGATGCCAGGAGGACGTTACCCACTGAGATGCATAGTGCCTACTGTAAAGTTTGGTAGAAGAGGGATAATGGTCTGGGGCTGTGTTTCAGGGTTTGGGCGAGGCCCCTCAGTTCCAGTGAAGGTTAATCTTAATGCTACATGTTACAAAGACATTTTAAAATGGATGTAGATTTCTTTAGACATTTCAGTTGGACAACGAATGTGTGTTGCTCCCTTGCAACTCCTTGTGGTTGGTTGAGTGCCGTCGAGCTAAATGGTGACAGTAGGCAGAAGAAAGTGCACCCCTCCATGCGACTGAATGGTATGATGAGAAGGGAGTACATTAGTCTGGCCGGCTGGGAACTGCCACAGGGCAGGGCCACAGATATCACAAACTGGGATGAGAGCACAACCCGGTTATGCTGCTGCACCTGATTCAGAGCTTTTTAGTGTGGAGCTGCTAAAATCACATCCCTTTCTATATGCAATGTTTTATTCATTATGACCTAACAGGCCAAACTGATCCCGGATCAGTTCTACTACGCTGAGCCACTTGGTGACTACAGACCCAGGTAGTGGTTTAGATAAGAACACCTAATAGGTTAATATGAGAATTATTGTACATTCTCATGAAGGGAAAGGAAGCAGTTTATTTGGAAATGAAACTGTGGAGGAAGTGAATGCTATTTAAAGTGACTTCATTCGATTCCTGTGTTGATATTATATTACTTTCAAAGGGGCCTTTGGCGAGAAGGTGACTCAATTTCAAAACATTTAGGATAACTTTGAAATTCTCACAAACAGGAAATAGCTTTGATAAGGCAATATTCTTGTAAAACTGTTATATCATAACTGTCAGAAATGTTACTGTTTTAACAATCTCCTTTGTTACCACAATGGACTGAAACACAAGCACCATTAGCCTAGCCTGGAGGCGAAATTGCATGTCTTTGGGGTTTGTCGGTATGATATTAATCTACCGTGCCCAAAACCCAACCAAAGCCTCAAACCATAAACTGCTACCCCATAATGCTTTTCCAAAACTCAACCAAAACCTCTAATCATAGACTGCTATCCCATAATCCTTCTCAAACCCAACCGAGACCTCTAACCATAAACTGCTATCCCATAACCCTAAGTACAGCCCAAACTGCAGCACTCAAAGCAGAAGACAGATGCATTTCCTCTGTTTCAGCTGTTACAGTCTATGGCGATGACAGTGCCTGGACTATATATTCAAATGTTAATCCTGACAAAGAAAACAGATGCTATAATTGAATGACTGTCAGGGCAGACTGTATTCAGGAACAGTGAACAGAACAAACGTCGGATTGCGATGTGCTTTTAATGGAGGCAACCCAGACGGGGTGACTTCATATTGGTTTGAGGTTGTGTTGCGTAACGAAACGTTGCCAGGGTATTTCTCTTGGAGCGGTTGGTATAAACGATCACTGGAGACATTCGCCAATATTCTAAACAGACTGTGCTTCTGGACACACACACACACACATACACAGCCACATTGGGATTTTGGAATTGAGTACCCACTCACTGCTAGCTGCAAAACATAAACTTCCTAATTGAGGGGGTTATACTGTCAGACAAAGGGGACTCTGTGTCGGGTGTGTGTGTGTATGTGTGTAGTGGGGGTGCGGTTGTGTATTTGTGTAGGAGAAAAGCCAGTTTGCTTTCACGCTGCATTATGTTAGAAATCTCCCACACCAGTCCAACTTAGTGGGAGCGACTTTAACCTACAGCACAGTGTGGCTGGGAGCTGTTCACCGTTTACCATGAGAGCTAAAGAGATGGAGAGGTGGGGAGCGAGAAGGAGAGACTGCAACGGCGGGATGGATGGGAGACAGGGAGGAAGGAGAGATGAAGAAGTGGATAAGATATGGCGAGACCCAGATGAGAATATGAGATTTAAAGCGAGGGAGTGAATGTTGCGAGAGAAATAAAGGAGGAAAGAACGATGTAAAGAGAGACAGATGGGGCTTAAGACTCCGTATAAGTGCTTTTGAAAGGCGAGAGGAGAGCGAGGAGGGTGAGGAGCAAAAATGAAATGAAAAAAAGAGGAGAGAAGCATGGAGTAAAAGAGGGAGAGCAGAGGGGGGAAACCCCAGCTAAAGCCCTAGCCGTACAAAGCCAGATTAGCGGCGAGTGCCCAACAGGTCACGGATGAGCCCCTGTTGCCAAACATCTGATCTGGGATCAGTTTGACTCACTCCTCCCATCCTCAACATTCACTGGGATGAGAACCGATCTGACGCCAAATCAGTGGCCGGGGGGAGACGTCTGTCGTGTCACCGGGAATAATCCGAGCGAGCTACCGTTCTGTCCACACCGCGGAGAATCCTCTGGGACTAAGCTAGATTGTCCCACACATGGACATGTAATCCTGAACACTGTAACCTGAATCCCGGCTCTATTTCAGGGACGACCTGGAGTCAGGAACATATATCCCACAGCGTACGTAATGAATATGCCACTTAGTAAAGAGGGCTTGGGTCTGAGCCGGACTGCAGCACAGTAACGGCATTGATCTTCCTTAGTACACGAGGCTGTCACTGCCCCTCTCACCATACAGGACAATATTCTGGATTTGGTTTGGGATCCCCCGTTAGCAACTGGGGGGGGGGGGGGGGGGGGGGGGCTTTACCAAGACGACCGGGACGTCTGCACTGTGCTTACGGTGAAAACGATCACTGAGAGAACCCGAGAGTCTCAACGTTTTTTATTTGTCTGGCCAAATGAGTTGGAGGCAGAGAGCCAAAACTAGACGTATGGGGTTACAGTGAGTTGGTATTTCTTACTGATACTGACCATCTGTGGCGCTTCCAAGAGGTCTGAGCTACCGCCTCCGGAGCGTATATACTGCTGGAATATAAAGTGAGTCTGGCCCAACCGCAGTTTCAGCAAAAACAACTATTCTATTCCCTGTTTTCATGTCCAATTACGAGTGTAAATATAAAAATAAAATGTAATGATGACTCTGATCTCTAAAGTGACTATTTAGGCAACGGCTTCTCGTTTTGTTCCCCTGGAATATGTCTTCAAATGGTTTTATACACACTTCTGATCATGGGTTTGTTTGTGTGCTGCTGTTGCCTCACAACAGGTATGACTGAAAATGACATGACTACGCACAATAGGTAAAAAGGTAGGCTGTTATGTTTTCCATTTTCCAAAACTCGATTGTAGTCAGATCTCTATAGCCCCTACAAAGGTCCCATGGATTCAAGGGACCTTGGAAAGACATGTCATATTTAAGCGTAAATCAGCAAAAATAAAAATAAAAAAAAGATTCTGAACATGTCATGACAGCTTCATTACAAACAGCTGTAGGTGCTGATGCACATCCAGAAAACACGTTCCAGAATCTAAGACTCAAATCTTGGAGTCACAGGTGGGCCACTGTGATGATGAATCCCCCCAGGAGATCTTTGAAATAACCCATGAGTATGAGATAGTTGGGAAGGGAAAAAGGGCCCAGAGCCAACAACAGAGAGTACAAGTCATTTTAATTTGAGTAAATTTATTTAAAAACTGAAATATCTCTGCCATGTTATATCCTACTGGTGGGATAGGAAGGTTAAGCCCTGGTTTCAGCTCAGAGACCATAGGACCACATCACCAAAAGACCACCTCACTGAGACCACAGGAACACATCACCAAAAGACCACCTCATTGAGACCATGGGAACACATCACCAAAAGACCAACTGAATGGCAGCACAGGAACACATCACCAAACGACCAACTCAAGGGCAGCACAGGACCACATCACCAAATGAAGGGCACCACAGGAACACATCACCAAAAGACCACCTCACTAAGACCATAGGAACACATCACCAAAAGACCACCTCACTGAGAGCACAGGAACACATCACCAAAAGACCACCTCACTAAGACCATAGGAACACATCACCAAAAGACCACCTCACTGAGACCACAGGAACACATAATCCAAAAGACCAACCAAACGGCAGCACAGGACCACATCGCCAAAAGACAATGAACTGGACAAACATCATGATTGACAGCATCACCCTGTTCTATATCCACGAATCAAAAGCTGTTGTTCTTACCCTGAATTGCTCCGGGTTAAGGTCAAGCTCGAAAGTCAGGGATGTCAGCTTGGGTTAAGAGAGTAAGAAAGGGAAAAAAGAGTGAGCGGAATCCACTGAATAAACGACTGAATACATTATAGAATGACAGACAGACATTCCTACATACCATGACATGATGTCAACAGGTTCTCATATTGTCTCCTCTCCAGCTCCTCATCTCTCCTTTTCCTCCTTCCTCTCCTTTCATCTCAGACTCCTCTCGTCCTCTCTGCGTCAACAGGTCATCTCCACGGTGTCATTCTGTGACCATCTGACCGGATGATCCTGTCCTCCTCCCGCTGACCGGTGCTCTCTCTTACCCCCCCCAGATAAGCAGTTACAGTACCGTGGACCGGCATTCCATGATCAAACCTAGAAGATGAACAGTTGTGGGGAAAACCTCGGAAGTGCAGATGTGATGTACAGGACGGTATGGTTTGGTGAGAGGAGGCCTCAGTTAGAAAGGCTGTTGTTTGACACTGGGACTTACTTTACCCACATAATGTTGTTTACAGACCGTAAATGGAAACTCATGCTCTTCTAACTCGTAGGTGGAACTACAAGAGGTCGCTTTTTGACCCACCGTAACAATTTCACTCCTCCTTACTGATGTACCCATTTCCTGTGCTTGCCTCCTCCCCTTCTTCCTGCCTGGAATGCATTGGGTAGGTAAACCAACAGGATATGATGTCACAGGATGACAGCCATGAGCGGCTTTTCATATCCGGACCTGGCATTCTAAGATTGCAGAAATCAGCCAGCTGACTCATCGAACGTTGGGAAACATAGAAATGCTATGAATAGAAACAGCACAGCATATTTTTCTGAATGAAATGAGGAAAAAATAAGGAATGAGAAAAGAAAATCAATATTGACATTCTTTCCTGTCAGTTGTGTCCTCTCACGGGACAATAAGAAAGTGTAGCTGGCTAAGGCCTTTAAGTAGGTGACTTAATAAACCTAACTGGGAGCAGTGGGGATTAGAGGGGAGGGAGGTGGTCTTACTCTAAACACAATGGGGAGCAGCAGGGTCCAAGTCTGGAAAAAGATGAGGAGTAAGGGAGGAGGGGAGGAGCGGCCGGGGAAAAGGGAGCAGGATGGGTTGTTCATAGAGTCACAGAGGGACCCTCAGGGTAACGGCAGCTTGATCTCTATCAAATATCCCAAACCCCACCCCCACATTTACCATGACCCCTCCCCCTTCTCCTCCCTGATTACTATTATTCAGCTTCCTTAAAGCTTTCAAAGCCCCCCCACCTCCTGTCCTTCCCACAACCCCCAACACACTTTAAGAAACGCTCCTGCTGTCAACAACACGCACACCCACGCAGGCACGCACGCACGCACGCACACGCGTGCTCACACGCGCACCCCCACGCACACGCCACCTACACTAAAACATCTACGCCTCATTCCTGTTTGAATCACTTCAACACCGCGGCAGCCATTGTCTTCGGTGGGCCCGCGAAGCCGGTGGAAATACCCAGCTAGAGTTTGTTTCAACCAGACAAAGAGCCCGTGGCCTTGTTTTGACAGAGTGACTGGAGAGAGGATGGGGAGAGAATGGAGTAGAAATGAAAGGCTCCGTCCGTAGGTCGCTAAGTGCTTTTTGATGGACTTGCTGCGTGTCGGCTCCAGTCACTCAAACAGCTGGGGGTCGGAGTGTGTTTGTGTGTGTGTGTGTGTGTGTGTGTTTGCGCGCACGTGACACTGCATTGCTTCACGTTACATGACAATCCCATTCGCACCGCTGTCGTGTCTCATGCTCTCCCTGCTGCCCATTGGCTGCCTGGGTAACAGGTCACGGACTGTGATGTATGAGTGATGCGGTAAGCCAAGTCCATCAGTCTATCACACTGCGGCCTGCGATGCTTCACTGTGGTCCCTAGCCCCTAACCCCCCCCCCCCCACACACACACACACACACACACACACATTTTCATTATCTTCAGAAGCCATTAAGAGCCAACATCTGCTTCCCAAATTGCATGCTATTCACTACATAGTGCGTCCTGGGGTCCATAGGGCTCTGGGCAAAGGAGGGCACTATTTTGTGAAAAGGGCACAATTCTGGGATGAAGCCAGATTGAGTTTAGTTAACAGCTAGCTGGTGCTTAACTGGTAGAAAAAAAACTCCATATAAAGCCCATATTATTGCCAACTATGATGAAAGTTCACTGTAAAGTCCAGAGTGATGGAAAAAGGCCACACAGACAGATCCCATTTAAACAAGCCTATATGTCATAAAATTTGAATATCATCAAAAAGTTGATTTATTTCAGTAATTCCATTCAAAAAGTGAAACTTGTATAATGTATACATTCATTCCACACAGACTGATATATTTCAAGTGTTTATTTCTTTTAATTTTGAAGATTATAACTGACAACTAATGAAAACCCCAAATTCAGTATCTCAGAAAATTTTAATATTGTAAAAAGGTTCCATTTTGAAGACACCTGGTGCCACACTCTAATCAGCTAATTAACCCAAAACACCTGCAAAAGCATTTAAATGGTCTCTCAGTCTAGTTCTTTAGGCAACACAATCATGGGGAAGACTGCTGACTTGACAGCTGTCCAAAAGACAACCATTGACACCTTGCACAGGGAGGGCAAGACACAAAAGGTCATAGCTAAAGAGTCTGGCTGTTCACAGAGCAATGATCCTGCTCTGTGTCCAAGCACATTAATAGAGAGGCGAAGGGAAGGAAAAGATGTGGTAGAAAAAAGTGTACAAGCAATAGGGATAACCGCACCCTGGAGAGGATTGTGAAACAAAACCCATTCAAACATGTGGGGGAGATTCACATAGAGAGGACTGCAGCTGGAGTCAGTGATTCAAGAACCACCACGCTCAGACATATGCAAGACGTGGGTTTCAGCTGTCACATTCCTTGTGTCAAGCCACTCTTGAACAAGACACAGCGTCAGAAGCGTCTCGCCTGGGCTAAAGACAAAAAGGACTGGACTGCTGCTGAGTTATGTTCTCTGATGAAAGTAAATTTAGCATTTCCTTTGGAAATCAAGGTCCCATTACCTGGTTTAAGGGCCATGGTATCCCTGTTCTTAATTGGCCAGCAAACTCGCTTGACCTTAACTCTATAGAAAATCTATGGGGTATTGTGAAGAGGAAGATGCGATACGCCAGACCCAACAATACAGAAGAGCTGAAGGCCATTATCAGAGCAACCTGGGCTCTCATAACACCTGAGCAGTGCCACAGACTGATCGACTCCATGCCACACCGCATTGCTGCAGTAATTCAGGCAAAAGGAGCCCCAACTAAGTATTGAGTGCTGTACATGCTCATACTTTACATGTTCATACTTTTCAGTTGGCCAACATTTCTAAAAAGCCTTTTTTTGTATTGGTCTTAAGTAATATTCTAATTTTCAGAGATACTGAATTTGGGATTTTCATTAGTTGTCAGTTATAATCATCACAATTAAATGAAATAAACATTTGAAATATATCAGCCTGTGTGTAATGAATAAATATAATATACAAGTTTCACTTTTTGAATGGAATTACTGACATGAATCAACTTTTTGATGATATTCTAATTTTATGACCAGCACCTGTATACATGAATCACATCCAGAGGTCGAAGCATGGGCTGGGTTGGCAATAAGGTCCATTAGTCACTCTGAGCCATTTGGATGACATGACACTTGAGAGAGCATAAAAGCTCCAAGAAAGTTAGGAGGTGATTAAAGCATATACATACATGCTGTTTGCTGTTGTTGTGAAAATGATTTTGACCTGGTGAGAGATACTATAGCACCGTCATTAACTACTTACAAAGTTCTGACCCGGGTTTGAGCTTTTCACTGGTGGAATTACACACGCTTGAGTAATGAATCTCGCTGAGGAGGAAATCAAGTTTTTTCTGGAGATTGAAGGAGGATGAGGAGGGCAGATGAAAGCCAGGGAGGGGTAGGCATGCATAAACGGACACCGGAGCGAGAGACTGTCTTTTCTGGCACCGCGTTGACTCAGACAGAGCCTCAAAACATTAGGCTCGTTTAGTGAAGGGACACAACAGAACTCTTCACGGAGTATGAATGAATGGACAAACAGAACTCTTCACAGAGTTTGAATGGATGAACTAATAGAAAAGGTCTAAGTGTTCTCCGGGGCCAAATTCTTAGAGGCTGACATGCTGATCACTAGCCTGGGGTGTATTGTCAAACACACGTGCGTGCGTGTTCACGAGCTTAGATGCACACCACACACACACACGCACTGGAGTGACACCACGCATCCTTCCTAGGCACAACGTGGCTATTTTGTGGTAACTTCAAACAATGCCTGTTCACGACGATGCCATCACCCCCTTTAAAATGACATTTCAAACATTTGAGAAAATTAACAGCAATCAAACTGTTGAATCAAGCAACACCTTGTCTCCCTTTCCTGTAATCAGTGGAGATAGAGATACAGAGATAGATAGAGATACAATGGCTTGATCTTGATATTTTTCTAATAGAAGAGAAGTGAACAACAGGTCCAATCTTTTAATTTGACAATTTTCCTTTAGTTTGTTATTTTCCCTTGACAAGAATAATCTATCAACCTCAACAATAATGTCCACTGATCTTAATCCACTTGACTATGAAATTGTTCTGCTTTGAGAAACCTGCTCAAATTAAAGTCACAGCGTCGGTGTGCTTATCTCAACCTGCATCTGCTACTGATCGAGTCACCAAAGGTTCTTGTGAGGATCATGCTTCACTGAAGTCTCACAAAAGCGAGCCAAATGGACCCACAGTCCTCCGCTCAATAGCCACCCGTAAACCCTCTCCCTCTCCTCTGACAACGCACAGGACTAAAGAGAAGGCAGGAGAAAGAAGAAAGACATCTATCTTCTCTTTGTCAATCTCCCCAACTTGAAACAGAAAAGGGGAGGAAGAAAGTGGAGGTCAGAACAGCACAACCTTCCAGTGGCAGGATCTTGTCTGCGTAGATGAATGTCCGTTACTTGCACACATCAGATAAAGTAAAGCTCTGTTACTCAGACAACGAAGGAAGGCACAAGAGGCGATACCTCAAAAAAGATTCCGGGAAGGTACTGAGAAATGTCATTCTTTTCATCCATTTCCACATCAGGTCTCTCCTCTTAAACTTTGGCCTTCGGCTGCGACCCCTGACCTCTGGTTTTGTCCGCCAGTCCGGTGCCAGCTTGCCCTGCGTACAGGGACGAGATTCCACCCAGGCGCTTTCACACACGGGGGGTCAAGGGAGGAGGAGAGGGGCATCTTACCCAAACAAAGGGAGAGGACACCAATCATTGCCCTGTCAGCAAACACCGCCCCCGCCACCAACACACGCACACACACACACAAACGTGGCCACACGTGCACACCAACCAGCAGCCTCCTCTGCGTGCCCTGAAGGCGAGCCCATGCAGCCCACAGACTTTATTGCAGTCTCTGTTATGTCTCTGTGTCTTAATCTTCATAGGCTTAGGGAGACATGAAAGACACTTTGCTGCTCCCACACACGCACACACACGCGCGCGCACACACGCAGCGTGCGAGCTCACGCACACACCAGGGCCTTTAGGGGAGACAGGAAAGATAGACAGTAGTCCTCTCTTCACTTCGGCTCGCTGCTGTTTGATCCTATAGCCTCTCCATCGACAGGAGGGGTTGAGCGGGGGGGACGGGGCGGAGGGGTGGAGAAAGGCGGAGGGGGGGGGGGGGGGGACTTTTCGAACAAAGAAGAGGAGCACAGCGGCTTTAACAATGTGAAAACGTAAACAAGGCTTGACGTTTGATGGTGACTGTGTTCCGTTTTGAAGCTGAGGCGTCTTGTGGATGGACGTTCTTTGTTGTCATGATGTGTGTTGATGAAAGACCAGGACACACACAGAAGGGCTCGGAAAATAAAGGATGGAGCAACGTTGGGGAAACCTTGTCTGATATTATGAACATGTGGCTGTGTATACAAATTATTATAATAAAAACTTAGGGTTAGGTTCAGGAGTTTATTGATACGTACGATCAATGTTGATTATGGGTATGGACCTAGAGTAACTTTAAATGAAGATAAAGAAATCAGATGTCATAGCTGTCTGTCCCTTCTTATCTCTGTATACATATTTTTTTGGGCAACAGTTAATAGCATCATTTGGCCATATAGCGATGTCGTATTTCATGGACAGAAGTGGAAAAGACAAAATAATATAGAAGAGAAATTAACACTCTTGTGTTCTGTCAGGAACTAAACAGCGCTGTTTTAGCTGGTAGCCGCTACATTGAGAAAAAGGTTTCTGTGACTGAGATGCATATCTCACGGTGTGTGCGCGTGTGAGTGTTGGCACTACATAAGAACAACGCCAGGCCATGTTAACGCCCGGTTCACGTTACGAGAAGATCAATGTGCGTTTAGTCGTTATTTCTACTAGTCTGAGGTGACTGGGAGGGATCTGGCGTTTTGGCAAAGCTACCGGAGCTGCTGTAGCGATGCCATGATTCCTGGCCACGCGCCTCCGTGCCGGGACCTGAAGCTCTAGACAGATGTGTCTCTGGGACCCAAGCCATCGAAACGGTGTGTCCTCCTTCATCTTCTTCATCTTCCTCCCCACTATCGCTCTTAACTCTGGGCCCCTCCGTTGGCCACCCTGATTATCTGCGTTTGGTAGTTGTTTTGTGGTAGTCCCACTTTCACACAGAAGAATATTTATTCACGTGTTTCTATGGGAGATGCACTTTTTGGATATCACAAAAGAGGAAAGTGGAAGGGGCTAAAATAAAAATGTTGTATGCTGTTTGTATGCTGTTGTTTTCGTTACAAATTCTACAAATATGTTTAATACTAACATGGCTGATGTAATGAATTAATAATTTTCCCTGGTTTAGAAACCCATAGGGATGTTAGCCTCATTGCAGCTAATCAACTGTCAACATGCAACATTAACATTTGCTTCACCATGCAGTCAAGAGACTACATCTTAAACCTTGTCTTAAACTGTACCTTGAACTTAATCTTGAACTGTATCTTAAACTTTGCCTTAAACTGTACCTTGAACTTTATCTTAAACTGTATCTTAAAATTTGCCTTAAACTGTATCTTGAACTTTATCTTAAACAGTATCTTAAAATTTGCCTTAAACTGTATCTTGAACTTTATCTTAAACGGTCTCTTAAAATGGCGCCACAACTAAGCCACATCTCCACTCCACTACAGAGTTCAGCTCCAGGAACCTGTTGCAGCTTGTAACCTTTAAAGGATCCTCCAAGAGCCCTTCAATTACCTGAGGTGCAAAGATGCACTAAGCACTAAGATACAGTCAAATGCTAAATGATTTGCACTCTCAATAAAATTCATGAACTTTACCAAGTACTAGTGCATTTTACCAAAGACCTGCTTTCCTCTGCCAGGTGGTTGGAACTTGGGAGTGAGTGGATCAGCCAGCAAGACAATAATCCAAAGAATAAGCCCAGACATGAAAATTATGTGGTTTGAAGGGCAGAGGAAGAGGAGGTGTAGAAGTCCATCTACAATCTTCTCCAAAGTCAAATTGCCAACCCTTACACACCTATCAATCACTGTGCCAACTCTTACATACACACCAATCTATCACCACGCCAACGATTACATACACACCAAATCTATCACCATGCCAACCCTTACATACACACCAATCTCTCACCACGCCAACGATTACATAAAGACCAATCAATCACCATGCCAACCCTTACATACACAACAATCTATCACCACGCCAACGATTACATACACACCAGTCTTTCACCATGCCAACCTTTACAGACACACCAGTCTGTCACAGTGCCAACCCTTTCATACACACCAATCTATCACCATGCCAACCATTACACAGACACCCACCTGTCAATTCATCCCTTTGGGGTCACCATGCCAACTTTAACAACTGTGTCCATTGTAAGGAACATGGCAGGGGGTCGGCAACATGAAATGCAGAGATATACTAGCTCCCCCTAGGAAGTGTCCCAAATGGGATCCTGTGTCCTATACAGTGCACAGCGTTTGACCGGAGTCGTGATTGAAAGTGTCGCACCACACAGGCGATATGGTGTCATTTGGGACGCGGCTCTGTGGTCATTACACAAGACAAGGGTCAATGGACTTAAACAGAAGTGGCATGACTCTACCATGCTTTTACAGCTTCATCTGTGGACAGAACTCTTCACCTGAGGTATTATTCTGCCAAGTTCTGTGTTTTGGCAGTACTACTGAACCCCACCGACACACACACACACACACACACACACACACGCACACAGCTGTAATGGCTTATGTCGCCATTTGGTATGTGAAGTGCTTGAGAAGAGACAAGAAACTGTCCGACCTGTCAAGAACTGTGGTCCTTACCTCCCCAGGCAAAGAAAACAATGTGAAAGCTTTTCCAGGTCCCCTGGGAAGAGAGAAAGAGAAAAGAGGTGGACGTTAAAAGAGGTGGAGGACAAGACAGGACGTCAGCTAATTCTTCTGTTCTTCGTATTTCTTGGCCAATGAGGTTCAAAAGTCACCGAGGAGAAGACTCGAGGAGAGTGAACATGAATATGTGTCTGTATGCTTTGTCCAGTCATGGGTCATCCAGTAAATAACATTCTGAGGGGTGGATCATGTTGAATATGTGTAAAGTAAAACAAATGAACAATAAAAATAATTTTCTCAAAGATTTGGCAGACGTGAAAACTCTTCTGTGGTAGTATAAATATGAGTACTAAAAGTCGGCTTATAAGGCACTCTAAAGTTAAACTGATGTAAATCTCCTTGAACACTTCATGGCGTTCCGCTTTCTGGGTCACGGAGGAAAAAGGCCAGAGGAAAGAATTTAGAATGGACATTTACAGAATGAGAATCAATAGCACAGGCTGACCTGTAACTGGAGAGTAGCTGCCGGTAGGCCACATAGCTGAACGACCACTCCAGGGAATGGACGGGCTGGGCCGGGAGGTGAGGGGGCTGGGGCCCCAGGCTTTACCTGGGCTTTGAGTCTGGAGTCAAGGGAGGTCCATCAGGGTCTTTGTGTTAGAGGAGATGGAGAGATACGGGACAAACTTCCTGGGAACTGGTGGTTAGATTTGTGTGGGAGAGGACTGGTTTTACAAATTAGAGGGTGGTAGTCGTTGACCCCTCCATCTTGATAAAACTGGTGACTCACGGTACTAAAGGAAGCGGTTTCGACCAATCAGAGCCCGAGATTTGCCTCTAACGCCTGATCAGATAGAGGATATTTTCTTGGCTATGTTTGAAGGACCTCCGCCCCTCTATCATACGGAAAGCGCTCTTGCTCTGATTGGGTAATTAATAAGGAAACACATATATTTAAACAACCAACAGAGCTCAGGCTCCGTTGACGCCAGTCTACATCGCACTCATCCAAAATTCCTTTTATAGGGCGTTTTTAGCTGGACGATAATGAACACTGAATATCCCAAAGATGGAGTGGTTTTCCAGAGCGTTCCCAGACGGGCTCATTCACTCCAGGTACCGCCTGCGCGTCCGGTGGGATAACAAGCAGAACGGACCCACCGGCTGGGAATAAATGGGGATGTTTAGGAAGAGATTGTTTTGGGAAAACCGGTCCTTTCCTGGGTTATTCGTTGGAGGGTGGGTGGTCTGCGTTGGGACTCTTCTGGATCCTTCTGGTCCCACACACACACACACACACGCACACACACACACACACACACACACACCCTTGTTCCTAATTTTAATTGCTATGGGGGATTGTATCCGCATAGCTACTTTAAAGGCTCCGGATTTGTGGATTTTTATCGTAATGTGAAAACGTTCCCTGGTGAAAACCCTTTTGGCAAACCACAGAACATTTGACTCTGTTTCTAAATAGAGAACAGGCCCGAGTGAAATACGCTTTGAACAATCAACCCCGCGAGACGCAAGAATGTCAAGTCTGAAAGTTGAGATGGCGAGGGGGACGAGAGAGTACGGTGAGAATGCGGAGGGAGATACGGAGAGAGAAGGACAGTGACGGAGAGAGGACCAATAAAGACAGACAGAGAGGTGGAGTGGGAGTGGGAGGGAGTTAGAAAAAGATGGAAGGAGAAAGATGGGGGGGACAGAAAGAGAGGCAGGGGGAAGAAAACAGAAGTGATAAAGGCTGTTAGGTGAAAAATAACCTGACCATTCCATTGTCTTGAATGGGGAGTCGAAAGGAGAGACACTTGGAGGACAAAGGTTAAAGCTGCATAGCTGAAGACACTTGCTCTAGATTCTAATCCCCCACACAGCCCCCCCCCCCTCCCTGCCAAAAAACGTCCCTTAATCTAACCTGAAGCAGTAATAGCCATCACCTTCTGGCCCAAGCCAGATACACACATCTCTGTATAATTACCTATTCAGGGGTTTCCTTTCAGTCCACTGAAGCCTTTCATTGAGGTCAGTTTGTGCTTCTTTAAAGCTGTTGTAGCGCTGCTGTAAAACGCCTTGCCTGAGGACCTGGTCGGCCCGTCAAGGAGTCGACAACCTGACCCAAGGGGATGACCCGACCCTGGATCCCCGGTTCCTCACCATCTACAGTATCTCCGCCTCCCTGAATGACCCTTGACCTAAGGGGCAGAATATATCAGGGGTTCAGTGGGGTCAACCTCATGATCCAGGTGAGCTGTTTCTACTGTGTGTGGTATGCCCGGATGTGTTTGGTTTGTGTCTGTGTGTGTGTTTGGTCAAGTGTGTGTGTGTGTGTGTGTCTCTTTCTCTCTCTCTCTCTCTCTCTCTCTCTCAAACAACACTAACAGTACAGACTAGAACCATGTACCTATAAATAAAGCACTATTAAAATACATTTAGGGTTACACATTTTATAACACTGGAAGACATTTTCAGTACAGGAAATCTTCAGATACATTATTAGGCCATTTCCAGTACCATTACATTTTAATGTATCAGGGTTTTTTCTCAGTTTCCCAACCAACTCGCTCCATGTTAGTTTTGCGGACAGCGTGGTATTTAAATGAAGCGTGGAGAAAGGCCGTCTTTGTGTGGCCGCGTTGTGTCACCTCATCTACAGAGTCAACAGTGAAGGTTCTCCTGGGCCCCGGCGGTTCCGCAGTGGCGGCCCTGATTGGGGTGGCTGCCATGGGCCTGGCCATAACTGAGCTTGTGGTCCTTTTGAGCCATGCTGTAACTGAGCTTGTGGTCCTTTTGGTTCTCCTCCTAGCATCTATGTGCGTGTGTCTGAGTGTGTGTGTTTGGGTGTGTACATAAAACGCTGCGTGCGTGTGTGTGTTCTTGCCTCTGCATACTTTATTCTTTGACGCAAGCACAGTCACAAGCACTGAATATACACAGTATCTCTCAAAAGGGAGTACACCCCTCACATTTTTGTAAATATTTATATTTTTTATTATACACTGAAGAAATGACACTTTGCTACAATGTAAAGTAGTGAGTATACAGCTTGTATAATAGTAAACATTTTCTGTCCCCTCAAAATAACACAACACACAGCCATTAATGTCTAAACCGCTGGCAACAAAAGTGAGTACACCCCTAAGTGAAAATGTCCAAATTGGGCCCAAAGTGTCAATATTTTGTATGGCCACCATAATTTTCCAGCACTGCCTCTTGGGCATGGAGTTCATCAGAGCTTCACAGGTTGCCACTGGAGTCCTCTTCCACTCCTCCGTGATGACATTATGGAGCTGGTGGATGTTAGAGACCTTGCGCTCCTCCACCTTCCTTTTTTCAGATCCTCAGAGAGTTATTTGCCATGAGGTGCCATGTTGAACTTCCAGTGACCAGTATGAGGGAGGGTGAGAGTGATGACACCAAATTTAACACACCTGCTCCCCATTCACACCTGAGACTCTGCAACACTAATGAGTCACATGACACCGGCTGTGTGTTGAATTATTTTGAGGGGACAGCAAATTTACACTGTTATAGAAGCGGTACACTCACTACATTGTAGCAAAGTGTCATTTCCTCATTGTTGTCAGATGAAAAGATTTACTCAAATATTTACAAAAATGTGAGGGGTGTACTCAGTTTTGTGAGATACTATATATCCATTAGATTCCTACTTAATCTGTTGGTCGTCGCCGCAGAAAGACGTACGCAGAACTTAGCTTCAGCTCGCTGAAGTACCCATCCGCTCTAAACACTGGCCTTGGATCTGAGGGCATAGCACCACCTATAGGATAACATTGACATGACAGAATGAGTGAAAAAGCAGCCGACTGTGAAAAAGGTTTAGCTATCAACACACACACACGCACACACACACAGCCTGCCTCCAAAATGTCTCCCTACTCCCCATATTATGCCCTACATTTCACCAGAGCCCATCAGAAGTAGTTCACTAGGAAATATGGTGGCATTCGGGACCAGGTGAAGGGATCAGTGTGACAGTGCTGAGGGAGGAGAACAGCCTGGGGCTTCCATTTCAGCCGCCTGCTTAGCGACGCTCAACAATGTTTTAAATCTTACCAAAACACACCGCACCGGACACATTTTAGCGTGAAATGAAACGGTTGAATTGAACGAAACAAAAACACGCCCATAGGTCTGATCAAAGTCCTTTCACTGCCGTATTTATTTTCACACACCAGTCCCACCTTATCCAGTGTTTTCACATGACCACCTACATATGATGTCATCCACTTTTTTTTTTTAACCAGAGGGCTATGAAAACAGAGCAAGAGTGAATGTGTGAGGTGATCAAAAGGTCAATGTAGCAGGACACTTGGCTGGGAACAGAGATTACACATTGTTGGACTGAAAAAGATTACACATTGTTGGACTGAAGTGGATTGGAGAAAAGTAAAAAAAAAAAAAAAAAAAAGAAGAGAGAGAATAGGAGGACCGGACCGAGATAGGGGGAAACAGGATTGGAAGAAGAGGAGAAGGATGAAAGGAAAAGCAAAGAGACTTCAAACCAAACGTGTGGACTCCATGTCTCAATGTCTGTCACAATGTGTGTGAGAGCCAGGTTATGACACTCCCTGTTGACCTCTCCCTTGTGACCTTTTCAGTTCATACAAGCAGAAGAAACAAGAAAGAGTAGAAAGACAGACAGATTGGAAACGATAATAGAGGGGAGAGTGAGAAGGGGGCGTAAGAGATCGAAGGGAGAGGGATGGAGGAGTGGGGCTGATAGAAAGGCTGATTTACTATAATCCAGTCACTCTTCAGGCTCACACTTGTTTTCAAACGCAGCACACATACCAGGGCATAACTAGGCACAGAGAATATTCAATTCAAAGAAATCTTTCTAAAGTTTATCAATAGCCTCCAAAGGAATTCAGGCACGCAGCCTAACAACACCCACCCCCCCCCCCTCCCCCCAACGCCCACAGCCTCCTGCAACCATCTAGCGTAGCAGTGAACAGATGCCACGCAAACACACACACACACTACGCAGAGAGCTGGGCAGCCCCAGGGCAAAGCCTTAGCATCCGTCAGCAGCTAACAGGTCTGTGTTGAGGGGGCAGAGCGTCACACACACACACACGCGCGCAAACACACACATGCATACACACACACACAGGTCCACGTTTGCACATTAACACACCGACACCACACACTACCCTTCTGCTATGGAGATGACAGGGCTGTTATTGAGACAGTCCTAGTTGTTTTTGACTCTGCGTTTCTAACCATGTTTAGATCCATTCATTCACAGCACCAGGACTCCACAGCTGTGTGGTTGACAGGGGGGGGGCTAAAGGTGGAAAATCATTGTAAATCCATCCCTTATAGATGAACTGACAAATGGGAACGGCTGTTCTAATCGTTACTTTTCTCCAGGACGGATTGAAGGAGGAATCTGTGGCTGAAGAGGTCTTTGGGGATGTGGATGTTTGGGTGAAGTCGAGATGGAGCATGTCTTTGACCAAAGGAAAACTCTTGTTACCAAACCACTTCTTTGATGCATTAATTAGCACATGCCGCAACAAAACGTGTAGCAAAGCAATTTTTTTTTTGCCTTTTTTGTTTTTACCTGACTAATCTTTGCCACACAGAAGTAAACTCTTCTGTAATTTGGTCAGCCGCCCACAGTGAATGCTACTGAACAAGTCAAACATGGTACTTCCAGTTTGGTTATTTTTTGTCCCTAATGAATGCTCTCCAGGTCACACGCGTGCTTACCATACCAAACCACGGTATAGCCCTTCATTTAAGCTGCATAGAGCAATCACCAGTGTTTTCCAATGTAATTAAAAGACCCTGAGGTCATAAATAACTGGGATGCCCTCTGTCACAAAGAGAGTGACGTATTGGCGTTTATTGCTGTCATTCACCCCCCCCCCCCCCCCCCCCCCTAAATAAACACACACCCGTCACAATCAACAGTCATCCGTCAGGGCTGAGGGAACATTTGGGGCCGAACCTCTTTACGTAGCCACCGCTTTGAACTCCACTGACCGGTTCTTTACGACATCTTGGCAGGGCGGGATGGCGAGCGTAGGGTCGGGAGGGAAGGTGATGGAGGGACACCCCAGCAGGTCTGGCCCCCCAACTCAGTTCCCAGTTCCCAAGCCCACGGGTTCACTCACAAACAGGAACACAGGGTTAGTGAGAAACGGAAACAGATCCAAACCAAACAAATCAGATACCCTAAAGAGAGCAAAAGAGAGTGTTTAAAACAACCCAACATTCTGCTTCCAAGACAAAGACAATTGGTGGGGCTGGTGTTAGGAGAGCCGCTCGGTGCGATCAGGAGATCAGCCTGTTCAGTGTCATATTCACATCGCTGCGTGGCAAATGCCAGAAGCTTCCTGAAAACACATTCCACCGGAGAGGCACAGCTGAGATGCTATTTTGCAGGTTGCCTTGGAGATGGTGAGAAATGGCAGGAGTTGAGGGAGGGAGAAAGAGGGTGTGGAAAGGAGTTAGAGGAAGGGGGTGGGGGAAGGAGTCTAACTTTCATCTCTTGTCACGTCACAAAGTGAAATCTGCTCAACAGCTCCTCGGTTTCACTGACATAACGGCACATTCTTCAGGATCTTTCTGTGTTCTGTAAGTCATTTCTCATGTCAACACAGAGCTCTTCTCCATGGCTGAAATGGAGAAGCACACAAATACATATACGCACACAAACATACACACACACACACATATATATTTATATATATATATATTATTTATTCTTTTTTGCAAGCCACAATTCCAACAAACGTGCACATATGCAAGGTACAAATAATCAAAAGGCAAAAACAAGAATACTGGTCATCGTGTGAACGTCCCAGAGTATTCAAACTGGGCCAGATTTTCTTCCCCTTTCTTTCTTCTGGGAGAAACAACCCAAAGGATGGCCCTATGCAATCCTTCTGTCCTTCTGTCAATATCAATCTCAACTGGCAAGTCATTTTAATAGCCACCTATGGTGCTGTAGCAGTAAATCTTATAACCGCACAAAACATTATCTGACCTGGTCTTGAACTTTCACTACAGGTGTGGCACTTGAAACTCTCATTTATATTATCTCTGGGTGTGTGTGTGAGTGCGCGTCCGTCTTTGTGTGTGTGCCCTTGTGTTGACCTTTGACCGCTTACCCTTGGACACAAAGGCAATGTCAATTCCAGGCAGTCAAATTCATGGTGAGATCAGATTGGATTTAATGTTTTTGGTGTTGTCCAGGTGATGAGACGTCATGAGAGGTCATGATGCTGCTTTGTATCCATTTGTCTGTTGTCGGTTGACTAAGTTCAGCAACACAGAAACAATGGATTTGTGGTATTCATAGGTCAAGTATCTTGGTTAAATAAACCAACATAGCCCTGTAATTTCCAATGGCTAGTGGAGCTGAATGGGTAGAAACAACAGTAAGATAGAAGGTTGGCGGAGATGAGCTAGAGACATCGAATTGTTGTTGCAAAATTAGCTCGTTCTTGCATGTTTCTGTTAACGCCAATTCTGAAAAGCTCAAGTGCAATTACTAAATTTCACCCGTATTTCTTCAAAAGAACTCAATTAATTTTAACTATGCTAAGCAGTGAAGTGTACTTGTTAAGTCTATTCTACTTTTTGAGATCAGTTGTTTCATCGTTTAGAACATCGTCATTACGCCATATTCATAACCCGGTGCTTGAAATCCGTTGGGCTGTCTGACGGTGTCAAATGCAATTGACGGGGAGTGATTTTAAGTGGCATAGTAGGGCCCCCTACTGTTCAAGAGGAGAGGTGTCACAAGTGGCATACTGGCGCCACCCACTGTTCAGGACGAGAGGTGTTTGAGTGAATGATGTCAGGATCTCCTTCTCTGTTAACCAACCTGCTAATCCTAAAAAAAAAAAAAAACGCTTTTCTTTGTCTTTAAGAAAAATGCTTTTATTTGCTACAATATCAGGTATCGAGAGTGAACGTCTGCAGATGCTCTAACTCAAGTTAGATCGAAAACAAGGCCGGCAAAGGGAGATGTCTATCATTGTGTACCGGAATAATCAGACATTTAACCCTAATTGCTAGCAGTCAATTTATAGGTGAAATACGTGCTGAATCCGTTTTTTTTTCAATGGGAATCTATGGAATTAGCCGTGTGCATTATAACGTATAACTGTCAATTCCTCATTTAAATAAATATAGATACATGCAAAGAATAACAACTCAAATAAAAACACGTTGACGTTCCTGATTGTTTTAGTAAAGATGCCAATGTTTATGAAAATAATCCAATATTCTTAGTGCTTGTGTTTATTTAACCGTGCTTACTACGTCAGACATTTCCCTTGACCTTGACGTATTCATACCGCACATGCGCAGTGTACCGCCGGTCTCGGCGGTGACATAAAGATGGCGTCGTCCGTGGCTGTTCGCACAGCACGTTTGCTCATCTCTGCGGTTCCTCTTAGGCACCGTAGTGTTTGGTCGCGTCTTGCCTCAGCGACACATGTGGAGGCCTGTGCCACGGCGCTATTGGGGACACATCGGTGCAGGATAGCGGGCAATCCCAGCTGTTTGAGACCTGGAAATGCCGTGACATTGAGATTCACAGGTGGGAGGGAGCAGAATGTTTGGTGTTGTTGTAACTAAACTAAACTAGATAGTCGAACTAAATTCTATAAAAATCGATGACATTGTGGAATTTCTTGTTTCATGCCACAATCTGGCTTCAGAGTCTTGCCACAGCTACAACATCAATATAAAATGCAGATTCTGGATGTACATGACGCAACTGCCTGGACATATTTCACTAACCAGTGCCTGAATTGGTAGTTAACCGCTAGCTAGTCCGTATAGTTTGCACAGTTGACTTCCCAATGAATGCTTCTTATCTCAATTGTCTAGTTAGCTGGCTAGTTACCTATGTCTCTGACGCATGCCGTGTTGAAATTCAATAGGGCCTTCTCCGTTTGTTGAGGCAGGAATAAACAGGAAGGGACCTTCCCATTTGAAACTTTGCTGGACAAAATGTTTTTTTCTTTTGGTTAAACGTGTTAACCCCCTAGACTGTTAAAGACTAACCCAGGGTGTTATGCTGGTTACTCCTTGGGCGCAAGTCTTATCTTCCCCTTTCATTCCAAAGGACCAAGGTCCCTTCATGCGGTCAGTCATCACTCCTTTCACACTAGCTGCCGTTCGACTAACAAGCAGGACTTGTATGATGTTCTCGGGGTGCCTCGCACAGCCACTCAGAAGGAGATCAAGAAAGCTTACTATCAGGTGAGCTTGTTGTTTAGGAGACCCCTAAGTGTTTTACTGTGGCTCTATTGCTGATATTTTAGCTAAATGATAGCATGGGAGTTTTGTCAAAAAACTTAAAAATTCACCCAGAGGTAAACAACAAAACCGGCATCTTGTTGGTCTGATTTTGTCATACCGTCTTGTCTCATACCGTCTTGTCTCATACCGTCTTGTCTCATACTGTCTTGTCTCATACTGTCTTGTCTCATACTGTCTTGTCTCATACCGTCTTGTCTCATACCGTCTGTGATTTTGTTATGCCTTGACTATCCCACTGCAGATGGCTAAGAAGTACCATCCAGATACCAACCAGGAAGACCCAAAGGCGAAGGAGAAGTTTGCCAAGCTGGCCGAAGCCTACGAGGTACAGCACAGACAAACCTTCAAAGCAACATACTCACTCCTGTCGTGGCCTACTGTTCCCATGATGCCCCGGGGGTCCAGCGTACAGCAGCGCAAATTGCCACCTCATGGGCCCAGTTGGATGGGTGGATAGTTGGGAAGGGGCGTCTTGTTACCTATATCACCTTTTTGCCCTGTGATTGTCTCTGGTAGGTCATGGACCTGTGACCGAGGTCGTCTGTTGTGTTCCTCCCCAGGTGCTGGGTGACGAGGTGAAGAGGAAACAGTATGACACGTACGGGGCGGCAGGCTTCGACCCCAGTCAGGCGGGAGGGGGGTCAGGTGGGCAGCAGTACTGGCGGGCCGGGGGGACCAGCGTGAACCCCGAGGAAATGTTCAGAAAGATCTTTGGCGAGTTCGCTGGAACGCAGGGGTTTGGAGACTTCAACAGCATGTTTGAACAGAGGCCCGAGGTATAACATTTTATAACAGCTTTATAAATCTTTAGGCACATAACAGGGTTATAAAAGGTTTCACATCTATTTTATAATTAGACTGTGAAAAGGATTTTGCAGAAATAGATTCTAGACTTAAGAATGCTTATTGTCTTTAATAGTTACTCGTCTCCTATTCAATCAGTCACTTGTATTCCTCTCTTTATTTGTTATCCCCCTGTCAGTTTGTGATGGAGCTGACGTTTAACCAGGCGGCCAAGGGGGTGAACAAAGAGTTGACGGTGAACCTGGAGGACGTGTGTCCGCGGTGCGACGGTAAGGGGAGTGAGCCCGGAACCAAGGTCCAGCACTGCCATTACTGCAGTGGTACCGGCATGGTGAGTGACCGACACACATACTGTAGCTCATTCCCCTGTTTTGGCAGAACAAATGAATCCTGTTGGAGATTGTTGCTTCCACTTGTTCTTTGTTCTTCTGATGTTTCCGATTATGGAGATCTGTTTAGCCGCAGCGTGTGTTTCTCTGATAGCCTTTAGCGATATGATCTTTCTGTTTAACGTAGCGTACATTTCGCTGAGTGTCTCGATGCTGCCCCCTGCAGGAGTCGATAAACACTGGGCCTTTCATGATGCGCTCCACTTGTCGTCGCTGTGGTGGGAGGGGCTCCATCATGACCACGCCCTGTGTGATGTGCCGAGGCTCGGGACAGACCAAACAGAGGCAGACCGTCACGGTGCCGGTACCTGCAGGTAAAGGGGGGTGACCATTAGTCAATTCTTTTTTTATTTATTTTTTTGAGTTTCATTCTGAAAGATTGTTAAACATTGTGGTCTGATGGGTTGTTTTGAAGGTGTGGACAATGGACAGACTGTACGAATGCCCGTGGGGAAGAAGGAAGTCTACATAACATTTAGAGTAAGCGTGGACAGCTGCTTATCTATCCATCCGAAGTCATTTAGACATTCTGGAAAATTATCAGGAACAATGAGAAGAGAGAAATGTCTGACTATTTCACACTTTTTGCACTTCACTGTTATGGTGGTGGTTCTGATGACCGGTTCCCCCCCCACAGGTCCAGAAAAGTCCTGTGTTCAGAAGGGACGGTGTAGACATCCACTCTGATGTCCTCATCTCCGTTGCCCAGGCTATTCTGGGGGGTTCTGCCCAGGTCCAGGGATTACACAGTACCATAGATATACAGGTCAGAGAGGGAGTTAAAGAAATGATTTCCTTCTGTTTCTTATTTTAAAAGAATACTGTGACAAATTCTGCAATGTTCTTTTTGAGTAGATACAGTATAATATTGTAAACCCCCAAAAATTGTGAACACATCTGGCAACGTTTATCTTTTACTACCGCCCTGTGTTTTGGTCACAGATCCCCCCGGGTTGCCAGGCGGACCAGAAGATCCGTCTGCAGGGAAAGGGGATTCGGAGAATGAACAGCTATAGCTACGGAGATCACCATGTTCACATCAAGATCAGAGTTCCCAAGTAAGACATATATATACACACACGCACAATACTTTTCCCCACATCGTAATTCGATTGAAACAAACAAAACGTCTTCTCCCCGTAGGAAGTTAACCAATCGACAGCGCTCCCTAATCCTGAAGTATGCTGAGGAGGAGGCTGAGGTGGAGGGGACTGTTAATGGTGTCACTGCTACTGACAAAGGTAGGCTGGTTGTAACATGCGCACGCACACCCTTAACAAGGCTGTTATCCAGTTCTATTTTAGCTGATGCAGTACCTGTTTGTGTCCAGCTGGGGACAGGAGTGGTCAACGGTTTGAGTCTGGGGCGGGGCAGGGCAGGCCAGAGGATGGGCAGGAGAAGAAGGAAGAGGCGGAGGGCATCCTTTCCAAAATAAAGAAAATCTTTAGCTGATAGCCACGCCCCAGGTAGGACTCCTGAACTCCACCTGAACCTGTCTTGTCATTAGCTGTGCAATGTCTATGGTCTGAGTACAGCTGTAAAACCCACATGCATTTCTAACATGCAGATGAACACATTTATGCTGTGTGGCTGTCCTGTTGGGGTTTTCTATAGTGTGGAGAGAACAAACCTCTTACTTTTCAGCATTAAAACCAGTGGTAAAAATGTAGGCGAGTGTTTTGTCCTGGAGGTGCTTCAAAACACAGAGACCGTTCAAAACAGACTCTGGGACTGTTACAGACAGATGGATCCAAAATGTTTCTAACCACTGTACATCAAAACATGTTAGGAAAAAAAATGAGGAAACTACAGCCAAATTAGAATAAGTTAAGAAAATATTGCTTGTTTTATTGGAGGAAGTCTACCTATGGGCATAATGTATATAAAATGGTTTCCTCAACATGTCAGTGGTCAGGTTTTGTTCAGACTACCTACTGCAGTTCATGGTTAAATTCCTGACTGCATCCTCACTGTGGAGTTTAAGGTGGAAGATGTAGTGTGTAGTGCAACAGGAACTGGCCCCTGGCCTCCCCTTGGTTTTGACCTGAATTGACATGTCCATTTCATTTAAAGTTTAGCTATATAACCTAGTGTCTGCCTCATGTTAGAGAGATGAATATAGAATATACTGACCAACCCTGTCATCAAGGCCAGTTACTATTGTTTTCTGCTGAATGTAACCACATGATGTGGAAGTTGAGCTATACATATGTAATTCTGGCTCAGCTGACGGGAGTTGTGACTCTATAGTAGCAACACTCCGTCAGCCTTTCATTTTGAACCACTTGTTGGTCTTAAACCCATGCTGTGGGCAGAAACCAGAAGGTCGCTTGTTTGAGCACCCATAATCCTAACTGGATAGAAGCCTCTATACCAGGGGTTCTCAACTGTTACGAGGGCCGGAGCCTGCTGGTTTTCTGTTCTACCTCATCGTTAATTGGACCCACCTGGTGTCTCAGGTCTAAATAAGTCCCTGATTAGGGGGTTGCAATGAAATAATGGAGTGGAACTGGCTTGGAGGGCCAGAGTTGAGTTTGAGGGATCTATGCCAAATGACTTGCATTTGTTTTCATTTGGGTCACTTGCCGTCCGCTCTGGTAAAAATGATACTGTGAGAAAATTCTGGGAGGTAATGGAACCGTCAAATTTGACACTTACATAATGTTCATCTTGTTGTATTATCTGTTTGTATGAAGTGCTTGCTTGAGCCAGCCATCTTTGATTCTGTCAACAGACAAGTGAACAGAAAAAATAGTTTTGGAAGAAGGCCCACTGCTTTCCCTCTCATTACCCTGCTACCTTGAAGATGGATGAACTCCAATCAGAAAGGGGGAGACGGGTTTTGGATGAGTGGATTAGAAGTCCATTAAGTCCCAAAACCGACCACAAATAAAGCCAAGCCCGGCCACGCACTGACTGCAGAGATGGTGTTGGGTTGAGTAACGAAGGACTCATTTTACCTGGGAGGAATTCAAAATGGACTCTAGCAAGTGCAAGGAAGAGGAGAGAAGGAAAAGGGAAGATTTTAGCTTAACAATGTGTGTTGCTGATACACTGTTTCTGGGCATATTTTCCAGTGCCTGGATGAAGCTGAAGCACTCTGGAACATGTGAAAGGTAACAATGGTCTAGTCTACATATTATTTATCTGGGAGACCCCATTGGCATCACCTTGTAGGGGTCCCATACATGTTGATGCAATTGTTTTCCTTGTACTGTCATGTGTGATGGAAAACCGGCTGAATAACCAATAGGTTTAATTAAAGAGAATTACAATAATAATTTCTTATTTTATTCTTACAGTCTTCGGACAACAATCATGGTTCAGACGACTGGTACAAGGGCCATTACTTTGAAATCATGACCATTACTACATAGATGAATGACACAATGAACATTAGTTCTTGAATGTTATTTAATTACAATGTGTGCAATAAGCAAGGTGTCCTTGTGCTGTAGCGCCACCAGGCTGTACTCCAGAGACACGTGACACAGTGGACCGACCAATCACACCTGTAGGGTTGGTGGAGTATGTCAACTTCTCCACTCTCACTGTAGCAAAACATAGGAGGATAGGGCGTTGCATTAGAATGTGCTCTAACAGGAAAAGTACGGATAAAATGTAGTCTGAAATGGTTTTGTGAATAAATGTTTGGTAAGGACAGGTTTATATTGTGTTCTTACTGAGTGGACGATGGATTGGGTTACTATGGACTCTGCGCCGGCAGCCCTGGACAACGGATGACTGACCTAATTCGGCCATGTCACCCTACAAGAGAGAGATGCATGACAGACGGGTCCTGAATCAGGTGTAATGCGCTAACTTTGATACAACATTGGTCTCATTTCTCCTGTTTTACCGGAAGACTACCCTGTTTTTTTGTGGTCACAGCCTGGGACTTGTAACACAGGCATGGTAAAGAAGTGGGATTTTGGTCTGAGTATAAGGAGAATACATAGTTAAATCATATTACTAGAGAAGACATGGAATTCATCCAGGTTTAATGTTTTTTCAAATGAACAGGAAAAAGTATGGGTCATTCAATGAAATTATTACTTGCCAGTTTATGATAATTCAACAACAGAAGTAATAGAGAAATCAAATTGTGTGTTTGATAGTCAAATATTAGTATTGTTTCCATACATTTTCATAGTGTACAGGAGTCATGGCATTTTCCAAGCAAGTACTGAATATCCATTGCCATGCTCATCAAATGTATGCCGCTCCTCCCTGAGATGAGTGGTTGTTATGGTGACTGAAAGATATTAGACAGTCCAGAGACCCTCTGCTAACCCTCCAGTTCTCCTGTCTGTCTGTCCGCCCTCACCCTCCAATTCTCCTGTCTGTCCGTCTGCCCTCACCCTCCAGTTCTCCTGTCTGTCTGTCCGCCCTCACCCTCCAGTTCTCCTGTCTGTCTGTCCGTCTGCCCTCACCCTCCAGTTCTCCTGTCTGTCTGTCCGTCTGCCCTCACCCTCCAGTTCTCCTGTCTGTCTGTCCGTCTGCCCTCACCCTCCAGTTCTCCTGTCTGTCTGTCCGTCTGCCCTCACCCTCCAGTTCTCCTGTCTGTCTGTCCGTCTGCCCTCACCCTCCAGTTCTCCTGTCTGTCTGTCCGTCTGCCCTCACCCTCCAGTTCTCCTGTCTGTCTGTCCGTCTGCCCTCACCCTCCAGTTCTCCTGTCTGTCTGTCCGTCTGCCCTCACCCTCCAGTTCTCCTGTCTGTCTGTCCGTCTGCCCTCACCCTCCAGTTCTCCTGTCTGTCTGTCCGTCTGCCCTCACCCTCCAGTTCTCCTGTCTGTCTGTCCGTCTGCCCTCACCCTCCAGTTCTCCTGTCTGTCTGTCCGTCTGCCCTCACCCTCCAGTTCTCCTGTCTGTCTGTCCGTCTGCCCTCACCCTCCAGTTCTCCTGTCTGTCTGTCCGTCTGCCCTCACCCTCCAGTTCTCCTGTCTGTCTGTCCGTCTGCCCTCACCCTCCAGTTCTCCTGTCTGTCTGTCCGTCTGCCCTCACCCTCCAGTTCTCCTGTCTGTCTGTCCGTCTGCCCTCACCCTCCAGTTCTCCTGTCTGTCTGTCCGTCTGCCCTCACCCTCCAGTTCTCCTGTCTGTCTGTCCGTCTGCCCTCACCCTCCAGTTCTCCTGTCTGTCTGTCCGTCTGCCCTCACCCTCCAGTTCTCCTGTCTGTCTGTCCGTCTGCCCTCACCCTCCAGTTCTCCTGTCTGTCTGTCCGTCTGCCCTCACCCTCCAGTTCTCCTGTCTGTCTGTCCGTCTGCCCTCACCCTCCAGTTCTCCTGTCTGTCTGTCCGTCTGCCCTCACCCTCCAGTTCTCCTGTCTGTCTGTCCGTCTGCCCTCACCCTCCAGTTCTCCTGTCTGTCTGTCCGTCTGCCCTCACCCTCCAGTTCTCCTGTCTGTCTGTCCGTCTGCCCTCACCCTCCAGTTCTCCTGTCTGTCTGTCCGTCTGCCCTCACCCTCCAGTTCTCCTGTCTGTCTGTCCGTCTGCCCTCACCCTCCAGTTCTCCTGTCTGTCTGTCCGTCTGCCCTCACCCTCCAGTTCTCCTGTCTGTCTGTCCGTCTGCCCTCACCCTCCAGTTCTCCTGTCTGTCTGTCCGTCTGCCCTCACCCTCCAGTTCTCCTGTCTGTCTGTCCGTCTGCCCTCACCCTCCAGTTCTCCTGTCTGTCTGTCTGCCCTCACCCTCCAGTTCTCCTGTCTGTCTGTCTGTCTGCCCTCACCCTCCAGTTCTCCTGTCTGTCTGTCTGTCTGCCCTCACCCTCCAGTTCTCCTGTCTGTCTGCCTGCCCTCACCCTCCAGTTCTCCTGTCTGTCTGTCTGTCTGCCCTCACCCTCCAGTTCTCCTGTCTGTCTGCCCTCACCCTCTAGTTCTCCTGTCTGTCTGCCCTCACCCTCCAGTTTTCCAGCTGTCTGACTAATCGTGGCTAGTGACGAATTTCGCTAGCCGGCACTGGTCGTTAACCAATTAGAAAAGATGTCTGTTCCTCCTGTCCGCGGTATCCCTGAGACCACTTCCTATCATACAATCTTACCTAAAACCAACACGGAGGAAAAATCATTGTGTCCGAATTTCCAAAGATATATGTTCGAAAGTAAAGAAAGCAGTATGGGTAAAGCGGTGGCCGAGGCTATCGGAGTAGGCTACCTGGTGGGTTTTATAAAGACGATCAATGCACATCTATCTAATACGTTGTCATCTAATAAATTATTGTACTACTACACTGTAGCTATTTTCACAACCTATAAAACAGTTAGGATTAATTTGACAACTTTTCAGGAAATAAATGATCCCATTATGGGCGTAACTATCGGGGCAGCAGGTGCGGTTGAACTAGCTAACTTAAATAGCAAGGCAAAAATGTACTTCTAACAAAACAACAAACGTCTAGTAGACTACTGCTCAGGCAACATATATAATCATTACTTACACTTTATTACTCTTCAATCCAGGGTCTAGTATTAATTTTTAGAGACCAGCGTTTTATATCTGCGTCATTAGCGTTTAGTATCGGCGTCTTTGTGAAAGAAACAATTCCGGGTCACGAAAATGAGGAAAATGTCAAAATAAGAGACCCACATATTACTTGAAAAGTGACATAAATTGAATTATTCATTGTTTAAGTAATCTTACCTCTCAAAACATTGACAGCAATAGATATTTGATCATATTTAAGAGACATTTCAATAAAAAGTCGGTATTAAAACAAGGGCATAATTCAGACAAATGCCAATGACTAAATATGGAATACATATTGCCTCGTAGCTCATGAACTATTGAATATTTCACAGAGAAATCAATGTAAGAAATGTTCAGGAGAGTGTGTAGAGTAAGACAAATCTGTCTAATCATGGGGAATGGTGTGATATATCTAGCAACACAATATATCTAGCACACCCTCTTTTAGCCCCCACTGCAAAACACTATAATAGACTGTACATATTGCCCTGTACAGAAAAAAACTATTCTATACACCGCAGTGAATGTATTGTAGGAAATGTTCAGGAGATTCTATAGTGAGATATATGCAAAAAAAAAATCAAGGGGCACTGTGTATTTGCAATTGTTGCTGGCATTTTACTCCGCTCATACCATTGGCCACAATGTAACTCTATGGATATGAAATACTATTATAAAGAGAAAAAAAAAATCTATATGCCGCAGTGAATGTATTGTAGGAAATGTTCAATGGATATATTTCCGTGACCATGAAGGGTTTCTTCAATGTTGTTCACAAGACGCTGATCAAGACGTCGATAAACTTTCGTGGTTTTTATACCTGCTAAATCTTAGCGAAGTAGTTATTGCAGCTTGCTTTGGACTTATATCTTCCAAAATATATCAAAAGAATGGAGGTTGACTAACGTTTTTCTCAGCCTTCCCGTAGTTCTAACAAAGTTGTCCAAGCAAATAACCGATATGGCATCTTGACAGACCAACGTCATATAATGACTGTATTATCTATTAGTGTGGTATTTGTGTATCTGGTCCAATACTGACCAGTGCTCTTAATTGTGTTTTCATTGTTGGGTTTTATGCGAGGCCTACTACACAGACTAAGGTTTTCATAAACGACAGTCACACTTTGATATAAAAGCTTTTTCAGTTGTGTGATTTCATCTTAATCTGAACATAGCCTGATAGGACAGTTTGAAAAGTAAAAATGCATTACATTTCTCAGCAACCTAATTTAAGTGGGTTGCCTTTTGAAATTCTGATCCATATCGAAAGCAAAGACAGTCTTTTTTACCCTCTAACTAATAAAATGCCATAAAGATCAACCATTACTGAAACTAATTTACTGAAAACAGTAGATGGCGATGTTAAACTGGGAATAACATTTCTGAATGCAAACACACACACTTACACCCACACACAAATACACACGTTTATCTGTCCTGGGTTTCTGGATGCCTAGAATTTGATCCCCAAATCCTAACCCTTACCCTACCTTTAACCTAATATTAACGTCAATAACCTAACCTTTATGCCTCAAATTCTCCTAGGACTATCTCCTAAACCTATTCCTTTCTCTCTTTCTCGGTGACATAGCCTCTCTGTGACACTGTCTCTCTGTAAAATTGTCTTTGACTGAGGCAGTAGTCGAACTCCTCCAGGGCTGAAGACTAAGGCCCCCATGACAAGTGCAGTTTCCCCTCTCTGCCACCACGACACAGCCACCTAGAGGGGCTCCAGACAGGACACCGCCACCTAGAGGGGCTCCAGACAGGACACAGCCACCTAATGGGGCTCCAGACAGAACACAGCCACCTAGAGGGGCTCCAGACAGGACACAGCCACCTAATGGGGCTCCAGACAGAACACAGCCACCTAGAGGGGCTCCAGACCGAACACAGCCCCGACGCAGGCATAATCCACCTAGCCACAATGAGGGCTGACATCCATCAGCTCTGCCGCACGCTAACCGACCGCAATCCTCAGAGCACAGAGTCAGAGCATAGAGAATCCCTGTGAAGCAGTTTAATGACTGGTCCCAAGAATGATCATTGTAATCATGCTAACTCTTAGTCACATATCTTGGTCACGTACATGGTCACATAAAAACACTGACCTCAAAGCATCTCTCCTTCTCTCTATATATCCCACACTATCCTCTTGTGGGGACCCCCCCCAAAAAAGTTTCCACTCTAAAACCCTAATCCTAACCTGCTATAACTTCACCCTGACTTCTAACCCCTAACGCTCTCCTTAACTCTAAACCTGACCTCAATAGTAATTACTTTAAACCAAAGCCCTAAACCTAAAATAGTATTTTTTCCTCATGGGTTACACTTTGTGTAAGTCCCAAATTCCATCTGTAGATATTCTATTGACAAAAATACAACAAAAAAACCAAACATATTGAGCGGTAAAAAGAGTTCCTGGAACCCCACCAATATAATAAAACTTGTAAACGCACATTAACACATGAACAGACACACACACACACACACACACACACATTCTCACATAGTTCTCTTCTACTTAACAAGACAGCGGCTGCCCAGTCGTAAAGACTTCAGACAGTAGGGTTGCTTGTCAGGTTGGGTTTCTAATGAATGTGAAGGTTGTCCACCACTCTCCTTTCCCAGACGCTCTTCCCTCATCCTCATGTCTGTCGCACTGAGACGGGCCGACCGGTTATTGGCTGGCCATTGTGTTCCCGGTGTGTACTGTACAGGCAATAACAAAGGCCCCCTATTTAAGGACCTAGGACCCCCACACTGCCGACATCCTTTTTCCCAGTCGTCCCCGGCAACCAGCTGTCAATCAGACATGACTGACAGCCAGGAAACTCTTGTGTTTGCGTGGCCTCCCTCTACACACCTTCCTGGTCATATAAAGGGTCCCAGACACCCTGCTGGAGCTCCTTAGTTTGACAGTAATTGCTTGTTCTGTCTTCTTCTATTTGGTCAGAAGTCACTGGATGGAAGGTTTTGTAGGCCCGACTGTCTGAGGTTCTCTGTCTCATTAAAGCGGTGAAAAGGTCTGTATTGTTACTGGGGGGAGTGTGTGGATGTGTAGCAGAATGTTGTTGGGAGATTTGAACACATGGCCCTCTGTGCCTATTCGCATCATTACGGCAGATCTTTGTGATGGAGCGATTGGAAAATATTAATTGAATCTAGTCAGAGAGATGGATGAGGGGGTTGAAGCACCATCCAATAGATAAAGTACATCATCATACAACATACCATACCACAACATACAACACCCTATATAAACCATAATGCATGTTATTACAAACAGTACCATACCATAACATACAACATCCTATATAAACCATAATGCATGTTATCATACACCATACCATAACATACAACATCCTATATAAACCATAATGTATGTTATTATATACCATACCATACCATTCAACATCCTATATAAACCTTAATGTATGTTATCATGTACTATACCAAAACATACAACATCCTATATAAACCATAATGCATGTTATTATATACCATAACATACAACATCCTATATAAACCATAATGTATGTTATTATATTCCATACCATAACATTCAACATCCTACATAAACCATTATGTATGTTATCATGTACTATACCATAACATACAACATCCTATATAAACCATAATGCATGTTATTATATACCATACCATAACATACAACATCCTATATAAACCATAATGTATGTTATCATGTACTATACCATAACATACAACATCCTATATAAACCATAATGCATGTTATTATATACCATACCTTAACATGCAACATCCTATATAAACCATAATGCATGTTATTATATACGATACCATAAAATATAACATCCTATATAAACCATAATGCAATGTTATCATGTACTATACCATTACATAAAAACATCCTATATAAACCATAATGCATGTTATCATGAATATAGGGAGACTATGTTCATGACTGTCCTCCTGAATGCTTTATTTCACCGTCACAACTGATCCACTGATGGGTGACTTCTAAAACCCTTCTATTGGAATGTCACACAGCTGACCTCACCTGCACACATTAAAGATGCTCTAAGTGATAGGTGCCCTGTCACCACTGAAACACATTAACCATCTCTTCTTCAAAACGTCCTCTCTTCATATCCCTCTTTATATCAACCCGTCTGGACAGACTGAAAAGGGGAGAGACCTGGCCCAAACAAGGTCATAGAGTCAGGGTTGTATTGGAACATGGAATTCATGTCATGACGACAATGTAGTCCTGCAGGGAAGTCAGGTCTCACACTGACCAGGCTAGGACTATCTGGGAAAACATCCACTGACCAGGCTAGGACAGTCTGGGAAAACAGCCACTGACCAGGCTAGGACAGTCTGGGAAAACAGCCACTGACCAGGCTAGGACAGTCTGGGAAAACAGCCACTGACCAGGTTAGGACTGTCTGGGAAAACAGCCACTGACCAGGCTAGGACAGTCTGGGAAAACAGCCACTGACCAGGCTAGGACAGTCTGGGAAAACAGCCACTGACCAGGCTAGGACTGTCTGGGAAAACAACCACTGACCCACGCTGAACACGAGCCAAAACCAGAGGTGCTGTTCCACAGATTGAATGTGTTTATATATATATGTGTGTGTGTGTGTGTGTGAAGCCATGGCCCCCTGCCTGTTTCCAATTTTCCTCTATTTCCCCTCAATCAGAGTTACCCCCACAATTTACCCCCCCCCCCCAACCTCCTCCCCTGTAGATTAGGGGGTTAGATCACTGCCACATGCAGAGGGGTCAGTGTAGGTTTGTATGTGTGTTGACACAGTAAAGGTCAGGGAGATAACTAAATGGATCCTGGGTCTTTGTGTGTGTGTGTGTCCATGTTTTATGTATAGCAGGGCTTAGACGTCCAAAAGCAGTTAACTTTCCCAAGTCGGGAAACTGAGCGGTTGATATGGAAGGAATGTTTCGAGTTAGGCAGCCCGGGCGTTTAGTTCCAACACTTTGCCCACAACATACGATGACATGCGACGCATGGTCATTTCCGAGGTCATTTCAGTGGAATCTGTAGTTCTGAGGATCCAGCAAGCCTTTCTCCAAACTTAATATATGCTAGCCTTGGAGAAGTAGTTTTGTAGATTAATCGTGGAGATTAAGTGTGAAGTGTGATTGTGCAATAGCCATTATCCGTGGTAGAGAGCTCATGGTGTGTTTGAATGTGTGTTGGAAACCAGGCTGCATATCTATATAGGGTTGAATTAATCTGGGGGTGATTGAGAAAGAAAGCAGAGAACCTGTTAAGCGGAAAAACACCAGGTCTGTTGAAACCGTTTGCCCATGCAGGGACATGTGTGTGTGTGTGTGTGTGTGTGTGTGTGGGGGGGGGGGGGGGCTGAGGAGACAAGGACTGTGTGTGTGTGTTTTCTGCTGTGTAGCAATAACCTAACAGTGTTTTCTGCTGTGTAGCTATAACCTAACAGTGTTTTCTGCTGTGTAGCTATAACCTAACAGTGTTTTCTGCTGTGTAGCTATAACCTAACAGTGTTTTCTGCTGTGTAAATATAACCTAACAGTGTTTTCTGCTGTGTAGCTATAACCTAACAGTGTTTTCTGCTGTGTAGATATAAACTAACAGTGTTTTCTGCTGTGTAGCTATAACCTAACAATGTTTTCTGCTGTGTATCTATAACCTAACAGTGTTTTCTGCTGTGTAGCTATAACCTAACAGCATCATAAGAGACAAGGACAGTGTGTGATGAGGCTGTGGTCACTACCGCCCCGTCCTCAGACTCTCTCAGCTATGAATCACTGGCAGATTCAGATGTGTGGTCAGCAACCACAGCTGGCTTCAAATAATATTTTAAATCTTCCCTTAAATCACATGAAATGTGGCTTATCTAGCACATTGCTTACAAAATGCATTTCAAGGTGCTTTAACAGATAACAGTCTGAATAAAAAGAGTTAATAAGTATGGCTTTGAAAAAAAAAAAAGAATGACTGGAAAGATATAAATGGAAAGAAAAAAAAACAAAAGGGATAAATGACTAGATGAAATGACTAATAAGACAAGCAAAACATTTTTTTTTGAAAGCCAGGCTGAAAACGTGTCTTAAGACTTTTTGTAAAAAATTTCAATATTATCGGCGTCCCCTAAAATAATCTGTTAAGCTATTCCAAAGGACACGTCCATAGTGGCTGAAAGAGGCTTCACCAGGAGCTTTAGTTCTGACCCTTGGGACAACCAGTACCAAGATGATCTGAGGTACCGACTAGACACATATCCAAACCCGAAGACCAGTACCAGATGATCTTAGGTACTGACCGGGCACATATCTGAACCAAAAGACCACATATCTAAAACACCAGGTCAGGCAAGTATAGAGGTGCATGGCCATGTAGTGATTTCAAAATCAATAGGATTTGTTTTTTTTCTCAATTCTAATATATATAATTATAATTATAATATTCACAGGGAGCCAATGTAGAGTCTTTAAAATAGGTGGTATGTGTTCTCTCTCTTTGGTTTTGGTAAGAACACATGCAGCGGCATTTTGAAATAATTGCAGTTTGCCGATAATTATTTGGGCCAGGCCAGACAGTGGAGAGTTGTTCTAGTCCAGTCTGCTGGTGATAAGTGCATGAATCAGTCTCTCAGTGTTTTTCTGGCAGACAAACAGGACCTTTGCTATGTTCCTTAAATGGTAAAAAGCTGTTTTCGTCACTTGTCTACTACGGGCCTCAAAGTTCAGGTCACATTCTAAAATCACACCAAGAGTTCCTCTCTTTGGACCTTGGCAATGTGAAATTTCAGCTGGGCTCGGTTGAGCCTGTTGGAATGGGAGCCCACCTGGTCTCTTCAGGAAGACTGAAGAAAAGGCACGGAGGATTTGAAACGTGTTCGAGTGCTTTTTGAACCCAGGCAGACCCTTAGGCTCTAGACTAGAGCATGAGACCACTGTCTCTCTGTCTGTCTACCACTAATCACTGACATGAGTCCACACAGCCTGACCACTCCATATGAAGGAGGGTTAGGGAGGCACAGGGGCACTGTGCTCCAGACTAAGGAGAAAGACAGAAGAGAAAGAGAGAAAGAAATTCAGACAGATATATAGAGAGACAGTGAAAGAGAGAGGAAGAAATTGAGACACACATGTATATATATATGAGAGAGAGAGAATGCGGAAGCAGGCGGCGTTGCCAGAGAAACACAGAAAGACATCCGCTGAGCTTTTGGGTGGGGTGGTTTGTCTCTGATTTATGAGCCCAGAAGTCCTGTTGGATCGAAAACCGAACCTTTCCTATCCGCACCGCACCCAGCCCCGCCTAGTTCTGACTGATCCACCATCTGAGGTATTTGGGTCACCAGGGGACGTTTAAACAAATTATCTGCCTGGATTTTGCCGACTTATGATGAAATATACAGAAATAGAATGGGCGTTGACTTGAATGGGGACTCCCGTTCTATTCATTATATTTCTATGATTTACCCCTCCCCTATCCTATATGCTCAATCATGGTTGGGTAACTTTGGAAAAAACGGCGCTGGTGGTTGTTAGCCTCAGTCCCATAGGACCCTGACTGCTGTAGTGGGTGGTTTTGGTCTGGACCTCTAAACCAGAGGAGACAGCGCTAAACAGAAGGTCCAAGTGATTCTATTTTCGTGGTGACTGGTTGGAATATGAGAGCTGTGGGATTCCCGCTGTATATCTTTGTGGCTGTGGGATGTTCGTGATCCTCATAACAGAAAGATTTGCACCGCATTTCAGTGCCTTATCTTTCTACATTCTGTCCTGATGCTGACTCAGCTCAAAGCACTATGGGAATCGTCTTTCTAGAAACTGTTCATGTTCACTCTTTAATTTAATAAAACGCACACAAGAACCTCAATGGGACAAACTATAATTACCCAAGTCCATTGATCAGTCAGGCTAAAGCAAGGTGTCAGGATGGCCATGCAAAATCACTTGGGATTGCACTACAGATCTGCCTATTTCCTGTTCATTTATATCTAACTGCAAATTTGGGTATAACTGAACTCTGTCATTTTGTGGTTCCTCATGTGCATTTGGTTTACTTGGTGACAGGTCAAAGAAGTGAATTACCACCATAATGCTTGAGACTGTCACTGTACAGTATGGGCAGATGTTAAGTAGCTATAATTGGTGTTTCCCAAACTAGGGGTCACAAACCCATGTGGGATCACCTGATTTGAAAATGGGGTCACTGGAGAAACTATAAAAATGCTATTGTACCATCACCCTCAAATTAAACTCTGGACCTAGAATCCTGTTCCCCTCAGTTTTTCCTTTCCAACCCTTTAATCAGGGAGGGACTGGTTTAGACCTGGCACACCAGGTGGGTGCAATTGATGATGAGGTAAAACGGAAAAACAGCAGGTGAAAGTTGAATACCCCTGTATTACGGTGTTGTGCACAGACTGGTTTCTGATGAATTATTCCAAATAGTGCCTCTAACTTCTAAACATTTTAAGGCTACTATGTGTTTTTGTGATACTTGTTTTCATCTGAATGGAGCGGACAGGATCTCTGAATCCGACTGGGAGGAGACAGGACATCGACCATTACGTTATTCATCTAAACGGACAATCATACCGCCATTTCCTGACGATCTTCCTTTCGACCTTTGGCAAATATTGTCCTGCCCTGTGTTGCTCCAAGGATCTGCCTGCCCTGGTTGGTATCATTTGACCTCTACTGAGAACCAGTCCAGAACTCGTCTCCTCTGCTTGGATGAGTACATGCATGGCTGTGCAACACTAATCCATCCATACTCAGTCTCATGGTTTTGCCGCCACTGGTCTTTTGGCTTTCCGTCTCCTATGGGAACACGGTCCTGCTCTGCCCTCTGTCCCGGCACCCCGTTCGGGGGACCAGACGTCTCGGGCCGGACATCGCGGTCCCTGCACATTTTCGGGAAACCTCTGAAACCCTAACGTTTTAAAGATTTTCCAAAAATGAAAGGTAAGAGAGTCCTTTTAGTAGTGGGAATGTTCTCCTCTGGAACATTTACATTCCACGTTCTACTCCAGGACTACGGCCGTGGGAAATGTGAGACACTCTGCCACAGCCACTATGGCCGCGAACCCAGTTATGTCCCCCAGTGACCTCTCACCTTTGACCCAAGGGTTGGTGCTCTGACCCGGAGCACGTCACGTTTAGTCCATGCCAACGTTAACTCATGAAATGACCACTAAATCAACAGAAATCAGTCACAACTTAAGACGGTTATGATCCTTTACAGACTTGTGGCGCGTCCAGACGTTAAAGATACAAAAGAAAAACAGCCGACGAAGGCTGAGGTCATTCAGTGACATCGCGATCTCATCGTTCTCAGCTGACGATGACAACATTCTATTTGAGGTAACAGAATGAATTTGAGCCAACATGGCCACCCATCCTAGTGGGTAATAGAAGCACTTGAGCTGCCACATGATTTGTCCTGTGGGATGGAGGGTGTGCCTCCCAAATCGCACCCTATTTTCCCTAAACATTACAGGAGCCGAAACCCTACATGGGTTGTTACACTGCCATGGTGATGGCGAGAGGCTGAAAGTCATTTTCTATTCTGACTTTGTGGTCGTGGTCAATTACAAGAACATTTCCTCCTCGCTAAATTTAAAATGGCCGTTAAACCAGTCTCTTCTATTACTGTGATCATGTTCAGCTACAGTCCCTAAAAACAACCGGGGAAACGCTTTGTGTTCTCCTCTCTCCTCTGTACTCCTCTCACATCTCCACTCCTTTAATGCGTGGCCTCCTCTAATATAATACATAACCCTGTTACTTTGGAAACACTCTGGACTGAAACTAAATCGGGCCTGACAGGATTTACATGTAAAGCCAACAGGTGAAACGTATAATACAAGTCAAGTATACAACATTACATGTTTATGCGGCGAAACCAGGTTATAAACATAGGTTATTCTTTGACGCCCGGGTTGAGACGATGTTGAATAAGTTAATTGAATGATTGATTTAATTCAACATTACATTGCTTATTGTCAAATTAATAGGTATAAAGTTATTGATTTAAAGGCTGTTACAATGTTTGGCGCCTCCGTCCATTCGATATTAGGCACTGTTTAAGTTTAATTTAAATCTTGTTTCCCCAAGTAACACCAACATATACCTAGGAATGTCAACACAGTAAACCTGCTCTAGTCAGGCCAGAGCCAGCTATTTATTGAACTTGAAAATACAAAAGGCTTCCGGATCCATAGGGAAGGGCTTCTCCCTCCCCCCCTAACATATCATTTTTCTGTGTGATACCCTCGTTGGTTTTTAGTTCAACTCTTTCTTGTGTTGTTGGTGGACACAAACCAGGGTGAGAGGAGCCTGGATCTTACCTGTTATCGGTTGTTAGATCGGGACGGTTCTGTCCCCAAATGTAAAAGCCCTTGCGTGCTCTCAACATATTTGCGGTAAAACATTCAGGGGAATTTTGTGGCTTAGTGAGCGCTTGTGCGATTGTCTGAAGTCGCGCTTGTTCTATTGCCTGTAAACAAACAATCATGTGAATGGGAGGGCTGACATGGGCATGGGCATGGGCCCAGTTGGCCTACCGTAGCTCTGATTGGCTGTGTTGCACAGGTCTGTGTAGGGTTAAAGACTGACACGTATTCTCTCGTTTTTGTTCGCAGCAGTGTCTACGTTATTACCTGTCCAAACGCGCGTGTATTCCCACACTGTGCGCTGCCATACAACTCTCACACATGCCTTGCTCCACGTCATTCCCCAACATTCTACGAAAGGAGAGAAATGTGAAAAATGACCTCATCTTTGTTTCAACAGGATTTCATGTTGTTATGATGCTGTCAGCTCCACTTCAAGCTAACCCTCTCCTCTCTGCTGGCATATCCTCTCGTCTCACCCCTCTACTCTTTTCAGTAGCATCTCTCCTCTCTCTAGGGTGTTGAGTCTGTGACGTAAATATTGCATTTGTCTCTGACTCTTTACAGATGCTGCTCTAAACGTGGTGGCTGTTATTTCCCACACTCTATTGCGCGTGCGTTTGTGACTGAGTGTGTGTCTGTGTGTGTGTGTGTGTGCGGTGCTATGTCACCAGCCTGTTTCAACAACAACACACGATTATCCGCCATTGGCTCAAATGAAGGGTGAGAGCGCTGAAAGTATTGTATACAATCTTCCCACCATAAAGTCTGAGAACAGAACCAGTGTGAGCACATGTGTGTGTGTGTGTTTATACTGTACCGGGGGTTCTATGGGAGCTACACGAGCCATTTAGGAGGTGTCCCTCTCTTCACCTGGCTTGGTTGTTTTCAGTGAATGTCCCTTACGTTTGTGTTTGAGGGAGGAGAGATGTCTGGCCATCTATAGACCTGAGGACCACGCTTGGTCGCAGAAGCAGCCGTCAGATTTCCTGGGGTCCAGAGAAAACATTCCCGGCAATGGTTTTTGGCAGGTCTTTACTAGGGAATGGGATTTTAAATTTAGGGATTCATTTGAAGGAAAAACATATATATGGCCATTGGACATGGTGTTATAATTGAGGTAACTAGGTTTAGACATTATTGCTTATGGTTATTGCTTAGAGCCAGGTGAAGTTAAGGCATACGAGGTAGGTTAAGTAGATTAAGGATAGGGTAAAGGTTAGGTTTTGAGTTAAGGAGTAAAGAACCTGGATTTCTGGGTCGGGGTTAGGTCCCCACAAGAATAGACAGACAAACGTGTTTGTCTATGTCTGTACAGTTTGTGTTGTGGTGTTTTGTTGTTTTGTTTTTTTCACTCGGTTAAACAGAGTTTTGGACTATAGGTTGCTCAATGGAAAGGTTCTCTCTGTCTCTTCATCTTTGTTTTCTTTCTCACTATTTCTTTCCTTCTTTTGTTCGCTACAAATTTTCTTCAGCCCCTCGCATTCCCTCCATCTAAATGTGTCTGCCTTTGAGCCCCATGTGGGCCCTTTACAGTTTAGGAATCTTGGTTCAAACACATAAACTATCATTTGTGGTGTTGATGAAGTGAAAATGGTTTAGTGATGTTGCTGTGCCCTGTTCTCTGCATGTAATAATTTCTCAGTTTTAATGTGGATGGAAATTAAAGTCCTGGCTTCAGAATAAAAGTCCTGATGTGAGTTTTGGAGCCAGTACTGAAGATTCACAGTACATGTGAAATTGTGAATAGCCAGATCATTAGTGTTTTAGGAGTTTTTCATCCAGACAAAACGTTCAAAACTTGCCAAGTAAAATGACTAATGTCCTTGCTAAATTAAAGCAATCTTTGAAATCAGTATTCAGTCTAAAGGACCAGTCACTATAACCTTTCCTGAGATGGTAAGCCAAAAGTCAAACTATTTAGGGACTTCAGTCTGTCCTGTGCTGGACATCCAGACACCCAGTTTCTCTGATTTTCCTTCCCAGGCGGCAGTCACTCACCCTGGGCCTCGTAGCTCCAGACACAGCTCGGCTGGAAAAGGTGAGCTCAGGTGGCTACCATTTTAGCAGGGGAAGAAAAGGAGAGTTTTATGAGAGTGTGTGTGCTCGTGAAATATATATCTGTAATCTGATCTGCATGTGTAGGTGTGAATGTATCTATATTAATTAACCTTAGTCTATGTGAAATTACTGTATGTTTCAACTCTTTATGTGAGTTTGTCTCAATGTATTTCTGAATATATATTTCCACGCACATGCTTTGAGTGTGTGTGTGTGACATTGTAGGTGTTTTAGATTAAAGAGCTGTACATACTGCTCATAGTTTTGGGCCTGTGTTGGCAGGAGAGACAGGGTTATGTGGTTAGAGGCAGGAGAGGGAGGGAGGGAGGGAGATAGAAAGAGAGGAAAGAAGGAGGGATGGAATAGATTCTGAATCCTGGCCCAGAATTTATAAATGTCTCAGTTTCTCCATCCAGGACTGGTTTAATGCTTATTCAGTGTTAGATGAGACTGAGAGAGATGACCTGATAGGAAGAGGGAAGTGCAAATAGAAAGAGACAAAGAGAGAGCGAGAAAGGAGGGATTGAGAGAGAGATGGAAAAGTTGGGATAGAGAGAAACAGAGACAGAGAGAGAGAGAAGTGGGGATAAAGATAGACAGAGAGAGTGAGAGAGAGAGAGAGAAAGGGGGGATAGAAAGAGAGAGAGATCATTTTATAACAATATATAATCTATACACTGATTCTTTGGAAATATTTATGCAATGTTTGTCCTGCCAATAAAGCAATATTTATTTTGAACAGAGGGATAGAGAGCGACACAGAGGATAGAAATACATTAAGAGACACAAAGAAAGAGAGACACAAAGAAAGAGAGACACATGGAGAGAGACACAAAGAAAGAGAGACACAGGGAGAGAGACACAAAGAAAGAGAGACACAGGGAGAGAGACACAGGGAGAGAGACACAAATAAAGAGAAACACGGAGAGAGACAGGGAGAGAGACACAAAGAAAGAGAAACACAGGGAGAGAGACACAGGGAGAGAGACACAGGGAGAGAGACAGGGAGAGAGACACAAAGAAAGAGAGACACAGGGAAAGAGACACAAAGAAAGAGAAACACGGAGAGAGACACAAAGAAAGAGAAACACAGGGAGAGAAACACAGGGAGAGAGACACAGGGAGAGAGACACAAAGAAAGAGAGACACAGGGAGAGAGAGACAGGGAGAGAGACACAGGGAGAGACAGAGAGGCACAGGGAGAGACACAGGGAGAGAGACACAGGGAGAGAGACACAGGGAGAGAGACACAGAGTGAGACAAAGAGACAGAGAGAGACTCGAAGAGACAGAGAGACACAGAGACACAAAAAAGACAGGGAGAGAGTTGGGGAAAAAAGGAGGCGAACCACAGGCTGAGTGCAGTATGGTTCTGTGGGCGGGTGCCCCTGATTACAACATAAGTCTCCATTTCCTGAACTGGAAAACTGAAAAATCACATTTGGATGCGGCCAGGAGAGTTTAAACCACAAGCTGCGTGCCTGCGTGTGTGGGTGCATTTGTGTTCACCCCCCCCCCCCTCACCCCACTCTTACTCCCCCCCCCCCCCCCTCTCTATCCCCTTGTAAGCATATTCATCACCACTTGGACCAGTATGTGTTTCAGAGTGTACACAGTGTGCTTACCCGGAGTTATGTCTCTCATATTGGTAACCATCTTCTGCACAGCTGTTAAAACACAGAGGGACCAATAATCCTGAGCAGTCCTCCCTAAGGCTACACTGCCTTTATCTCCCCTTTCAAATGTTCCTCAATGTTCTCTTCTGCGTTTGTTCTTAGTCCACTACAGCTACATCTAACACGTCCCACAAAGTACACACACACGCACGCGCGCACACACCCATGGACAGACGCATGCACGCACACACACACAAACACGTGCGCGCACGCATACCCATGGACAGACGCATGCACGCACACACATACACACAATGCACTTTAATTCAGTGTTTATTCAGGACACATTCCTCCATCTCCCAGCGCATGGTTTTGGCTCTCTAAATGGAGTGTGCAAAAGCAACACGTTAATTAGGCTGAAAGAGCAGAAAAAGAGACAAACTAAGAGACGAAAAGAGCAAAAGACGAAAGCAAAAGACGAGAAACAATGATAAGATAGAGAGAAAGTGAAAAAAGAGAAGGGGAGGATAGAAAGAAAGAAAAAGAAAGAGAAGACAGAAAACTACTGAGCTCTCCGAGTATAAGCTTCTATCTGGATTACACTCCCCCCGACACGCACGCACACACACACACACACACACAGACCATTCTAACATATTGATCTAAAGCCTACTAAACAGTGCAGAACGTTTCGAGGCAGTGCCGTCCCAGCTCTCATGCAGATATATTTCAGGGTATGGTTTGGATCAACTTCAAGAGGCAATCATCTTAAAATATACATACGACTTTCCATCCACGGTTTTCAATAGCTTTTCATCGCGCAACTGTTTTAGGAACAGTTCTTCAACACTGTCGTTTCACCTTTTGGCCCTATACTCCAAATATTTGTTTTTTTAAATAAAACATTTATTACAAGTCCTCCTATTTCAGGGCACCAAATGTTTTGGGAGAAATTAGTTTAACATCAACAGAATACTAAGATTAATGACTATATCTTCTCAACTGATGCTGCAGTCATCTTCAGTTGTCGTTCCTCTTAAATCTAATCTTGAGAAAATGAAAAGCATGTTCAGTTGGATTTTTATGTGGAGATCAACTTGACCCGTCCAGAATGTTGTGAAACTCCCTGGTTGTCATGGCACAAGTTCTGAAGTCAATGAAGACAAATGAGCCAGTTCCAGTGGCGGCCATATTACGTGCTCAAGCCCTAACTGGTGGTATTGATGAGAACCCTTTTTTCACCACACTTTCATCTTACAGGGACATAACCGTCGTCTCATCTGTCCACATGGGCTGTTTCCGGAACTCTGAAGGTTCATTTAGTCACCTTCCCGCCACCATCCTTCAAAGCACAGGTGTAAAACAGTTTCCACGGGGGGGCGAGTGTCTAATGGATTCATTAGGCCACAGATTAGTTATTGTCTCCCCTCAACATGTTGTAAAGGTCTCAGCAGGGCACCAACTGAAAGGAAAAATGAAAACCAGCATACACTAGGCCCTCTGTAGAATGGGTTTGACACCTGTGGTCCTGTATAAAGCATACTTCTGGTTTTGCACCTTGCTTGGTGGCATCTGTAGTTTGGCTGGCTGACATCCTTGCAACCTCCTGAAGAGTGTCCCTGATCAGTGGTTCTGGGGTCTTACTTAGCCATTACAGAGATCACCAGTGTTCACTTTTATTACATTATTTTCCAAACTGTTGCTTTGAAGAAGAGCATCATTACTCTACGATTGTTTTATGTAGCTGGGCAAGACTGGTGGCCAGATCTGTGTCAGAGATAAAAAAAAACGTGTTGTGTAAATTGTATAAAATCCTACTATTCTCCTATCATCAGTAGCACTTTTTTGAAGAGCACCATGTTAGTTACCAGGTAAACAACAGAGTCAGTGAGTTTATACTCCTTCCAGGTCAGGAGGACAAAGGGCTGGAAAATTGTATTTACATTTTATGTAAATGTTGTTTAAATGAAGCCCAGTTGCTGTAGTCTAAAAACAGTCTAAGACTGAGGTTTTGCTGTGTTCTGATCCTGTTTTTCTTCCCGTCAATTTTTCTTGTTTGACTTTCAGTGACACCACATTGTTCCCCATGACAAGGATAGCAGACTTCAAGTCTAGAATCAAGACTTGATGTTTACAGCTAGAAATATAAGTTGTTGTTTCTAAATGGTAGAATTCCATTCCACTTTGGAATTATTAGAACTTCACAACTTTTCTTGTTTTACATGTAAATTTCTGTACATTTTTGCTCCATTAACACTTGAGATTTCCAAGGCTTCCAAAACAACATCAACAACTCTGCTCGGTGATGGCGCCAAGGGAAGGGCTCTGTAGTTAGAATCATGTACTGTAGCACTAACAGAAATTACCCAGAGTGCCCTTAAATGAAGTCGTCTGGAAACAGGCTCGCTCTCTCTTTTTTAATGGTTGGCTTTTAATGTGTCAATTATGGCGTTATTCCGGAGTGTTTTCCATTCTTGTGGAAAAATAGTGGGTGCCTATAATGGCACCCTTTATACACATAGGGGAATGCGTCTCGGGAATAGGCAGGAATTCACTGTGGGCCGTTCTGGGATCTCATCTTAGAAGTGGCCTCTAGTGAAAGTTGAAAGGGCCGTGTTGTCGTCATGGCTACCACGCAAACAGTCCCACCCCGCGCCTTGTTGGTAAACTAACAGCTGTTGTTCCTCTTTCTTAGAACGTGTGTGTGTTTAAGTGTGTGCATCTTCTTCTATAAACACTACCCCGGCGATGATTTTGGCGTGATTTTGAGTATACTACCCCCATTGTAACAGTTTATGACACCTCCGTTAAAACATTTATCAAGCTGTTGTTTTGTTAGCCCGGTCGAAGTCACGCACAGGTAACATTCCCCAGGACCACACGCAGGGAGGGATCCTCCACAACTCTACAGCCGTTCCCCGCCCCGGCTCTTGTACTTAACCAAGATTTCGGCGAATTTGCAGGGATTTGCAAGATGTTTTCAGCATTTTCAACGAGGTGTAAAGGGAAGCTTTGTTTGGGCCCAGTTAAGGCCGGAAATGAAAGGGCACAGCAGGGGGAAACACTGGCCCTTCAGCTGGTGATGAGGGAGGAATCCACTGAGTTTCTGTGCTAGCTTCAACGGAGCAAAGCACCGTCAATGTGCTGTACGTGTTTGGAGTTTCGGTGTGTCTTAACGTCCCATAGAACTTTGTGTCCGTCGACAGTTTTCATTGTGAGCTGGTTCCAAGCAGGACAGGGAAGGTTTATTCAGTTGGTTGAGCTCATTCGGGTTTTCCGCGCTGCCATCCGTCTTTACGTTAAGTCCCTCAAGGCTCTACTCGGCAAGCGCTGCTCTTCATCCCTGTCTTCACCTCTCCGGGACGAGCAATATGTCACCTCCATCTCCATCTCCATCCGTCCGTCTGAAGTACTCAACTCTCACCTCTCGTCCCCGAGTCCTCTAATCATTCAGAAATCTCCTGCATCTGTCCCCTGACTCGTCCATCGCATGCACGCACGCACACACACACACACACACGTGCACGCACGCACATACATTCCCCAGTGAACTCTGTATGCCCTTGGTTCAGGCCCTGGGCTTAGTTAGCATAATGGGAAGAGTATGTTGGGGGAACAGCCTCTGGCACAGGGCACAGATTACAGGCACTGTGTGTGTGTGTGTGCGTGTGCGTGTGTGCGTGTGCGTGTGTGCGTGCGTGGTCTGAAGGACAAATATGGATTTTTCCACGAAAACACCCCGAGCTAGAATGTATGGACATACACACAGAATAAAACCTTTGTTCAGGACGAATCCGTTTTTTTCCTCCACGACACACCATTTATCATCTGACGGGCGTGGCATCACTCTCTTAGACATGTGGAGCGTGTGTGTGTGTGTGTGTGTGTGTGTGTGTGTGTGTACGTCTGCGTTCATGCTACTGTGTGAGTCATTTAAAAAGGAGCACCTCCATGCTGTGTGAGGTAGTTTGTTTCATACGAGCGCTGGTCTGGGGTCCGACATCTCTCCATTCCCCTAATGGGTGAGGTCAGGAATGAAGCTATTGTAATCCAAACCCAGCTTTTTTGTACATGCTGCAAACAAACGCACCTGCCTGATTAGAACCAGCTGTTTGGCCAATTGGCCAAATATCTTTGGCATTCAGTAATTGGGCGACTATCTACAGAACGTGCTGTAATCTCTAAATGGTTAATCGGGCTCAGTCTATGGAAATGAAAACTGACAGTATGCCTTTTGAACTCCATAGCGTCATTTCAGACCCAAAGTGCTGGAATACGGAGCCAAACCAAAGCAAAAAGCCACTGTCCAAATACTTTCGGAGTTAATTGGAGAGTCCAATCAGCGGAGACCTCTGCTCACCATCCCAAATTCCTAACCTCCATGCTACCTTTGTCCAGGGTTTATAGGGCTGCTAGGGAGCCTGGTGGAACGTAGTGCTCTACAAAGGGAATAGGGAGCCATTTGGGATGCAGACGGGTGTTTGTGTTAATCAGTGAGACTGACAAGGACTCCAAGACTTTTAATGACCCGTGTTGTTGAGGTCATATCAGTGGTTTGAATAACAGACCACCTCTCTGCATTTTTCTCTGTCTCGTTCTCTCGTACCCCCCCCCCGTCTCTCTCTCTGCAGAGGATGATGGTCTGTTTCATGCAGTCCTGGTCAAACTTAATTTACTGAGGCGTAACTATTCCAATCTCAGTTGTAAGAAGCTGCAAATGACAGGAGGCAATACTCAGTGACTAAAGGGTTGATGAGAGGAGTTGAGGAACTTTTTTAATCTCTTTCTCTGTCCTCTATCTCTGACCAATACACACACGCACACATTTACATACATAAATACAGTGGGGAGAACAAGTATTTGATACACTGATGATTTTGCAGGTTTTCCCACTTACAAAGCATGCAGAGGTCTGTAATTTTTATCATAGGTACTATTCAGCTGAAACAAAATCCAGAAAATCACATTGTATGATTTTTAAATAATTAATTGCATGACATAAGTATTTGATACATCAGAAAAGCAGAACATAATATTAGGTTCAGAAACTTGCAATTACAGAGATCATACGTTTCCTGTAGTTCTTGAGCAGGTTTGCACCCAGGGATTTTGGCCCACTCCTCCATACAGACTCCTCCTGATCCTTCAGGTTTCGGGGCTGTCGCTGGGCAATACAGACTTTCAGCTCCCACCAAATATTTTCTATTGGGGTCAGGTCTGGAGACTGGCTAGGCCACTCCAGGACCTTGAGATGCTTCTTACGGAGCCACTCCTTAGTTGCCCTGGCTGTGTGTTTCGGGTCGTTGTCATGCTGGAAGACCCAGCCATGACCCATCATCAATGCTCTTACTGAGGGAAGGAGGTTGTGGGCCAAGATCTCATGATACATGGCCCCATCCATCCTCCCCTCAATATGGTGCAGTCGTCCTGTCCCCTTTGCAGAAAAGCATCCCCAAAGAATTATGTTTCCACCTCCATGCTTCACGGTTGGGATGGTGTTCTTGGGGTTGTACTCATCCTCCTTCTTCCTCCAAACACGGTGAATGGAGTTTAGACCAAAAAGCTCTATTTTTGTCTCATCAAACCACATTACCTTCTTCCATTCCTCCTCTGGATCATCCAGATGGTCATTGGCAAACTTCAGACGGGCCTGGACATACGCTGGCTTGAGCAGTGGGACCTTTCGTGCGCTGCAGGATTTTAATCCTTGACGGCGTGGTGTGTTACTAATGGTTTTCTTTGAGACTGTGGTCCCAGCTCTCTTCAGGTCATTGACCAGGTCCTGCCGTGTAGTTCTGGGCTGATCCCTCACCTTCCTCATGATCATTGATGCCCCACGAGATGAGATCTTGCATGGAGCCCCAGACAGAGGGAGATTGACCGTCATCTTGAACTTCTTCCATTTTCTAATAATTGCGCCAACAGTTGTTGCCTTTTCACCAAGCTGCTTGCCTTTTGTCCTGTAGCCCATCCCAGCCTTGTGCAGGTCTACAATTTTATCCCTGATGTCCTTACACAGCTCTCTGGTCTTGGCCATTGTGGAGAGGTTAGAGTCTGTTTGATTGAGTGTTTAGACAGGTGTCTTTTATACAGGTAACGGGTTCAAACAGGTGCAGTTAATACAGGTAATGAGTGGAGAACAGGAGGGCTTCTTAAAGAAAAACTAACAGGTCTGTGAGAGCCGGAATTTCTACTGGTTGGTAGGTGATCAAATACTTATGCCATGCAATAAAATGCAAATGAATTATTTAAAAATCATACAATGTGATTTTCTGGATTTTTGTTACAGACCTCTACACGCTTTGTAAGTAGGAAAACCTGCAAAATTGGCTGTGTATCAAATACTTGTTCTCCCCACTGTATATGTACATATATGTTTTGCATGAGTTTCCATGTTGGGTTTTGGGTTTGATTCCCATGAGGGGACCAGGAGAAATAAGTACTAAAACTAACTCTTGGTGAACAGCCTGCCAAGTGACTAAAATGGGAAATGTGTATGTATGTTCGTATTTTATTCACAGACCTCAGCGGACAGGAGGAACGTGTGATGTGTGCCTAAGGGCTGTGGTGGCAGAGAGGTAGATCAGTATGAAGGCAACACCACCCAATGCATGTTAGATTCAGTTTGTTAAGCTGCATTGTACACATCTTATGATCAGACCCTAGCCCCCCCCTCCCCTCCACACACACACACACACACACACATACATACACACACAAACACAAACACACAAACTCTCTCCTCCCAGGCATGACTCGGGGCCTTCCAGTCTCTGGGTTCTGCCAGCTCCTGAAAGCCAACACTGGTGAGAAAGAAACACAGTGTACACATCACTGCGTTATCAGCACACAGGATGGGACCCCCCACACACAGTAACACCCACACATACAGTAACATAGAAAATCACATGGGAAGATATACAGACTCAGGCAAGCACACACAAAGTAATATTTCATAGAAAATACATCATTTTTTTTGAAAATTAGGTATTTTTAGATTCCCCCAAATTAACTACCCCGTGTTCTTTTTTTTACTTCCTCACTTCACTTCCCTCACTCTTTCTCTTATCTCCCCTCGCTCCCGCTTTCTCCCTCTTCGCTCTCTCCCTCCTCTCTGTCTCTCTGTCTCCTCTCTCTTTTTTCCACTCCTCCTCTTTCTCTCTCCCTCCTCTCTGTCTCCCTGTCTCCCCTCTCTCTTTTCCACTTCTCCTCTTTCCACTCTTTCCACAGTAACAAGCCCTGACCCTGACTCACTCTCTCCTGTCCTCCGTGCTCCACTTCTGTCTGTGTTAGTCTCCTTTCCTCCTCCTCTCTGTACTTTCCCATTTCCCTCCGTCTCCCCTCCGTCTCCCCTCCGTCTCCCCTCCGTCTCCCCCCATCTCCCTCCGTTTCCCTGGCCAAAACATCCATAACCTCACTCATCCCTTTCTTTTTCTACCACTTGTCTCCATCCATCTTATTCTCCTGACCATCATTCCAATCCTTGACCTGAAACTTCCCAGTTCAAACACAGCATTAAATATCGCCATAACCTTTAAGGGCAACTGCCAGAATAAAAAATCTACTGAAAATCTGTCAGGAACGTGTATTCTAGGTTTGAAATTGTCTTTAAAGCGTAATCAACATTAGTTAAAGTCTCCTCCAAAACAAAGTATTGTGAGACATGTAATCAAAGGAAATTAGGGTTGGGCTTTTGTTTTGACAATATCCATATCCCATCAACACTGAATGGACAGCTGGCAGTAATTTCTATCTAATTCTTCAAGATTGGTATGGTGGGAAAGTGTTCCCGGGGTCCATAGTTATTCTTGACCTGGTAACCTAAACCAGGTATAACCCCTGACCTTTTATGGTATGACTTTATGCAGGTTTACCTCATATAGTATGGCTCTATGCAGTTGTAGGCCTCATGAAAATAGCTTTGGTCACTTTTGATCATTCATTCCAGTTAACAATTCTGAGTTGGGAATGCTTAGAAACACCAGTCAGCCCAAGTCGGAATACAAACCATATTTGATTCTATTCACATATCGTCACGGACAAATGGGCTATAAATACTTGAGACAGCCTGGTTTAGCCAAACCCGACTGACAGGGCTCAAGTTGCCTGCAGTTGATCACACTGAAAAATGGCCTTTTTTCCATTCAGAGCAGCGTGTCAGGACGCTAACGTCTGCTCCCTAGGCACTCATCGCCTCAGTTCGCCCTGGTGTCTCCTACGGGGAAGGGTTAATCGCTGGAAGCCAAATCCCGACTGGACATTTTGTACAAACTGACTTGTATCCCTCTCCCTTAACCAAAAGGCTTCTGGGGGAGGAGAGGAGAGTGTGCCTGGTCAGCAATCCCCGTGACTTCCCATGCACGTCTGGCTCCGCGAACCACAGCCAAGGAGCCGGCGGCAGCGCTCCGGGTTGAAAGACGGACTGAACTCGACGTGTAAAGTGGCAGATGCTTCTTAGATGGTTTTAGAGACTGTGATGCCGACATCCCGCTTGGGGTGTCTCAGGGGAGAACCAATAGGAACATCCGTTTTTGAGTCACACCTCCGGGACGGAGCCACGGGAAAAACAAAATCGATGACTTAAGTTGCTGTTTTCAGGAATCTGCCAGTTCACTTATTCTACTGTGTTGATTATTCTACTCTCCCCCACCCCGTGTTTTACTTTTCCTCTCCATTCCCTGCCTCCTCTACCCATCTTCTCCCCCTCTTCTGACCCCTTCGTTCTCCTCCTCGTCCTCCCTCCATCCCTCTTCCTCTCCTCCCCTCTCTTGGCTCAGGTTTTCTCCAGGTCCACGATAAATCTCTATAACTGATTGTCCCCCCCCCCCATTTCCCCTCCCACCTCTTCTCTCTTTCCTTCATCCTTCTCCCCCACCTCCTCTCCAGGTGGATGATGTACCGGGGATGAATCTCCTCTCAGGAGACTGACTCCTCATTCCTCCCACTCCACTCCACCCACCTCTTCTTTCTCAACAACATTCCAGTTCCCATGAAATGTCCAATCTGAAGTATATTAAATCAAACTTCAGGTAGTACCGCCAATTCCGTTCCTTCCGGCTGAGTGTTTTTGTCCCAGTCAGCTACAGTAGCACTTCTCCCTGTGCTCCATTGAAAGCCTCCTGCTGGTTCTGTTCACTGGAGCAAACCACTTAACCTGCCCTGCCTTGGTCAACACCCTACTGTTTCTAACAGTCTCCTCTAAGGACCCTACCAAAACAACAGGAAGCCGGGGGTCATCTCAAGGCCGTTGTCTAATTTATGACAATAAACAGAGGTTTATGTACAGGACCTATGTTTTGGCCCGCGCTGTAATGGAGATTCACAGTAATGTCATCAGGTTGATAGTAATGTTATGTTCGCAGCGCTGTTATGAGGTTCATAGTGACGTCATCAGGTTGATAGTAATGTTGTGTTCACAGCGCTGTAATGGAGATTCACAGTAATGTCATCAGGTTGATAGTAATGTTATGTTCACAGCGCTGTTATGAGGTTCATAGTGACGTCATCAGGTTGATAGTAATGTTGTGTTCACAGCGCTTTTAGGAGATTCACAGTAATGTCATCAGGTTGATAGTAATGTTATGTTCGCAGCGATGTTATGAGGCTCTTGTGATGTCATCAGGTTGATAGTAATGTTGTGTTCACAGCGCTGTTATGAGGCTCTTGTGATGTCATCAGACTTAACAGCCGTGTAATCCGTCCCTGTTCATTCAGAAGTGTAGTGCCCTCATTCTGTCCAGGAGCTGTAGAATAGAGAATAGGGTACCATTCGGACCGCGAGCCGACTATATGGGTGGTGGAAATATGTGGGACTGGGGTGAGAGGGGAAGACTGTTAGCGACTCTCGTCCTCTTTCCCTCCCTCATCCCTTCATTCCCTCTCTACGGTCAGGAATGGATCCCCACGTTTCTCTGGCTCCTACCCATGGAGGCCGTGGGAAGAACCTCTGTTAAAAAAAAAGAAGGGGAAGGAGACGAAAGAAAACAAATTCAAAACGTTTGTTCTATTTTTATCGGTGGTCAGGGCGGCCCGAAGACCCCCAGAGTGTGTGAGAGAGTGTCTGTGTGTGTGTGTGTCTGGGGGTGTACATGCGTGGACACTCAATGTGTGTGTGTGTGTGTGTGTGACCCTTCCCTGTTGAACCATATTGGGGGCCTGAGTGTGAATATTTGAATTTTCCACGCTTTTGCCATTGTAGCTAATCAGTTAAGAGGCATGGAGAGGTTGTGGGAAGCTAATCAGCCTGTTCTCCCACTCCTCACATAACATACTGAATGTATACCCGGTTTTCAATGATGGGGTGGGCAGAGGATGTTAGTATTTTAGTTGACGCATCATGGTCAAGTGTGAAATGATAAGTAATTAGCGATTTGCCTTCCCATAACCCCAACCTTAACCCTAACCCTTTAACATAACTCTTATTTATAATCCTAATCTTAACCTTGACTTTCCAACCTAACCTTAACCTTTTAACCTAACTTCTAACCTTAACTACAAGCTTTTTGACCTAACCCTAACCTTAAGGCCCAACCTCAATCCCTGACTCCCTTCCTAGCATATAGGGAGGACCACAGCTTTTTGTTTAATAAGTTGCAATCTTTCCTTAGTACAAGCTGAGCTAACGTACAGCTCGCAAATACGTCTCTCTACACTGGTTGGGGAACTGAGGGGGAGAGGGTGTAACGCTGGAGAAGAAGAATGAGGGTCATATCAGTAACGTGTATACAGTGGTCATATCAGTAACGTGTATACAGTGGTCATATCAGTAACGTGTATACAGTGGTCGTATCAGTAACGTGTACACAGTGGTCGTATCAGTAACGTGTACACAGTGGTCGTATCAGTAACGTGTATACAGTGGTCGTATCAGTAACGTGTATACAGTGGTCGTATCAGTAACGTGTATACAGTGGTCGTATCAGTAACGTGTACACAGTGGTCATATCAGTAACGTGTATACAGTGGTCGTATCAGTAACGTGTATACAGTGGTCGTGTCAGTAACGTGTATACAGTGGTCGTATCAGTAACGTGTATACAGTGGTCGTATCAGTAACGTGTATACAGTGGTCGTATCAGTAACGTGTATACAGTGGTCGTATCAGTAACGTGTACACAGTGGTCATATCAGTAACGTGTATACAGTGGTCATATCAGTAACGTGTACACAGTGCTCATATCAGTAACGTGTACACAGTGGTCGTGTCAGTAACGTGTATACAGTGGTCGTATCAGTAACGTGTATACAGTGGTCGTATCAGTAACGTGTATACAGTGGTCGTATCAGTAACGTGTACACAGTGGTCATATCAGTAATGTGTAAACAGTGGTCATATCAGTAACGTGTACACAGTGGTCACATCAGTAACGTGTACACAGTGGTCGTATCAGTAACGTGTATACAGTGGTCGTATCAGTAACGTGTATACAGTGGTCGTATCAGTAACGTGTACACAGTGGTCATATCAGTAACGTGTATACAGTTGTCATATCAGTAACGTGTATACAGTGGTCATATCAGTAACGTGTACACAGTGGTCATATCAGTAACGTGTATACAGTGGTCGTATCAGTAACGTGTATACAGTGGTCGTATCAGTAACGTGTATACAGTGGTCGTATCAGTAACGTGTATACAGTGGTCGTATCAGTAACGTGTACACAGTGGTCATATCAGTAACGTGTAAACAGTGGTCATATCAGTAACGTGTACACAGTGGTCATATCAGTAACGTGTACACAGTGGTCATATCAGTAACGTGTACACAGTGGTCACATCAGTAACGTGTACACAGTGGTCATATCAGTAACGTGTACACAGTGGTCGTGTCAGTAACGTGTATACAGTGGTCGTATCAGTAACGTGTATACAGTGGTCGTATCAGTAACGTGTATACAGTGGTCGTATCAGTAACGTGTACACAGTGGTCATATCAGTAATGTGTAAACAGTGGTCATATCAGTAACGTGTACACAGTGGTCACATCAGTAACGTGTACACAGTGGTCGTATCAGTAACGTGTATACAGTGGTCGTATCAGTAACGTGTATACAGTGGTCGTATCAGTAACGTGTACACAGTGGTCATATCAGTAACGTGTACACAGTGGTCATATCAGTAACGTGTATACAGTTGTCATATCAGTAACGTGTATACAGTGGTCATATCAGTAACGTGTACACAGTGGTCATATCAGTAACGTGTATACAGTGGTCGTATCAGTAACGTGTATACAGTGGTCGTATCAGTAACGTGTATACAGTGGTCGTATCAGTAACGTGTATACAGTGGTCGTATCAGTAACGTGTACACAGTGGTCATATCAGTAACGTGTAAACAGTGGTCATATCAGTAACGTGTACACAGTGGTCATATCAGTAACGTGTACACAGTGGTCATATCAGTAACGTGTACACAGTGGTCACATCAGTAACGTGTACACAGTGGTCGTATCAGTAACGTGTATACAGTGGTCGTATCAGTAACGTGTATACAGTGGTCATATCAGTAACGTGTACACAGTGGTCATATCAGTAACGTGTACACAGTGGTCATATCAGTAACGTGTACACAGTGGTCATATCAGTAACGTGTATACAGTGGTCATATCAGTAACGTGTATACAGTGGTCATATCAGTAACGTGTATACAGTGAAGTTCAGCATGGAGAGTACAACATGGTGACGATGTACTGCTTAACGTCGGGGAAATATATCATGTACTGAACGCTGGGAGGCCAAGCGGAAATGAGAGAGAGAGAAAGGTGGGATTGAGAGAGGGAGGAAAGAGGTGGGAGTGAGAGAGAGAAAGAGAGAGAAAGGTGGTTGTGAGAGAGGAAAGAGGTGGGAGTGAGAGAGAGAGAGAGAGAAAGGTGGGTGTGAGAGAGGGAGAAAAGAGGTGGGAGTGAGAGAGAGGTAAAAGGATAGGAAGAATAGAGGGGATCTCGGGGACACGTGTGGGAGGAGAGAGGGAGCTGTTTCCAATTATACACAGAGGTGGGGAGGAAAGAGAGAGAGAGAGAGAGGAAATTGAGAAAAGAGATGGATGGTTTGCTTATATATTCCTGCCCTTAAAGGGGAAAAAACAAACAAACGTGAAATAGCTGTTTTTATATTAGTGAGTCACATGCAAAATGGTCAGATACAGTATTAACACAACCTCTTCATATGTGAGAAGAAATACATCTTATGAAAACATCAGATGCAATTTAACATGTTAGCAAAAAGTTCACTGAAGAACGTTCCCTTTCTCTCCCTTTTGCTCTTCCTATTGTCCTCTTTCAATCTCTCTCTCTCTCTCTCTTTCTCTATCTCTCCTCTTTCCTTTTTCTCCCTGACTCTATTTTTCTTTCTCTCTGTCTCCCTCTCTCTTTTTTTTCAGCATCTCTCTATTCTCTCCTTTCAGTTTTCTCTGTCTGCCTTTTCACTTAAACGTTCTCACTCACCTTTTTTCGTACTTTGTCTGTCCCTTCTTCTCTCTGTCTCTCTTCATCTCTTGGGGCAATTCAGGAGTAGAGGAGTAGAAGAATTTACAGAATGTGCAGTAAAGTGAGGAGAAGTTGTTCCATGTTCTTGGGAGCCTCTCCATAAGAATGTCTTCTTCTGTGTGTTACAGTAACTTTACATTTACTTCTCTGGACTAGTGGTTTAACTTTATGTTTACTTCTCTAGACTGGTGGTTTAACTTTACATTCATTCTTTTGGCTCATGGTTAACTATACATTAACTTCTTGAGGCTGGCGGTTTTAATTTACATTAACTTCACTTGACTGGTGGTTTTACTTAAAATTTACTTCATATGACTGGTGTTTTAACTTTACATTTACTTCACTGGACTTGTGTTTTTACTTAACATTTACTTTACTGGACTTGTGGTTTTACTTAACATTTTCTCCTCTGGACGGGTGTTTTTAGTTTGCTGACGAATGATTAGTTGCAGTTGCGTTTTATAGTGTGGGTGTGTGAGTTGAAGGGGGTTATGGACCAGAGATGTCAGAGGGGTTGACACGGGGAAGAAAAGTAAAAGAAAGGGGGGGGAGATTTAGGAGTGGGGATGAATAAGGAGAAACTAAGGAAATGGATGGAGATGGAGGAGGGGGGGGGCAGGGAGAGATTAGGAGCAAGGGATAGAGAGAGGTTTGGTCAAGCAGACCCCTGTGTAAACACTGAGGTGGTGTGAGTGCGTGCGGGGGAGTAGCACTGAACCCACAGCAACAATGATAAAGGGAGGGAGGGAGGGGGTGAGAAAGGGGGGAGTTTTACCCCTTCAATATTGAGGCCTCTCTCTTTCTCTCTCACACACACACACACATACACATACACAAGTTTGTACAGCTACCCTCATGGGGACCAGAAAATAGAAATTGCATGCTCCCTTGCCCTAAACTTAACCCTAAACCTAACCCCTTAACCTAACCCTAACCTTAACCTAACCCTAATGTAACCCTAAACCTAACCCTAACCTTAACCTCAATAAAGTAACATTCATGCCTAAACATTACCTAGATGTAATGCCTAGCCTTAACCCTAAACTTAACCAACAACGCCTGGACCTTTAAGAAACCCCAATTCTAACTATAAAATCAATTGTAAGTTTGACCCTAAACCTAAACCCTGAGCCGGAAATTGACTTTTGCCTCACGGGGACCGGCAAAAGGTCCCAATGAGGTCAATTTTTTCTCATGGGGACATTTGGTCCCCATTCGTTCAGTAAGACCTAACCACACACACACACACAATGGAAGGGAGATGTCTTCTCTCAGTTGGTCACAGAGCCACATGCCAAGTCCAGAATTTGAAGCATCCACTTACACACACAAACACACACATCACAAATACAAAGATCTGCACCTAGATACACATACGGACAGCCAAATGCAACACGGACGGAATGCCACAGCCCACCTTGACACACACACACACACACACACACTGCGGCTGTGGGTGAGATGGAGGGGATTTCCAGGCTACTAGGCACCACAGCTGGGAGACGGCGCCCGGCCAGCCACCGATCTGACGCAGGCCGATGATTTCATGAAATGGGAGAGACTATCAAAACAAACTGCACAAGCTCTGCAATACAGATATACATACACACACACACACACACACACACACACACACACTAATACAGTGAATATATACAAGCATGGACACACACACACACACATCTGTGATAAGACAAATACTTTCTTTCACTACTTTTGACCACAACACACTTTGTGCCGAACACTGTGCAAATATCCAACCTGTTATAGCACTGTAACAGTGCATAATCTATGAAATATCCAACCTGTTATAGCACTGTAACAGTGCATAATCTAAGAAATATCCAACCTGTTATAGCACTGTAACAGTGCATAATCTATGAAATATCCAACCTGTTATAGCACTGTAACAGTGCATAATCTATGAAATATCCAACCTGTTATAGCACTGTAACAGTGCATAATCTATGAAATATCCAACCTGTTATAGCACTGTAACAGTGCATAATCTATGAAATATTAAACTTGGTATAAAACTGTAACCATGTTTAATCTCTCAAGCATCCAACATGTTATAACATTGTAACAGTGCTTAATCTACTAAACGAGGAATTTACGGTGAGACCAAGAGACAAACATCCCTAGCGTTATCCATTTATGAGACCCTAGCCTCGAATTTTCAATGTTCCCACCACGTCCTCAAGAACATTCCATGTTTCTAACTTTCCCAGGTCAATTAAGGGAATTGCAGCTCGCAAATCAGGGAACGTTGGTAGGTCAAGGTCAGAGTTATTACCATATTGGGATCTGGAGGTAAGGAGATGTGCCTCCCTGTTGCCTTTTAGAAATGATTAGACTGTTCTGCTACTGGGACTATCTGAAACTGTCCAACGGGCAGGAAAGCACTCCCCAGCACGTCAACTAATGACCAGGATGTAAAACAGGGTGAATAAAAAGTGGAGAGGAGATGGAGGAAAGATGGAGGGAAGATGGAGGGAAGATGGAAAAAGAGAGAGGAGGTTGTGCGTCATTGTTCCCGACCCCACCAAATCCCCTCTGGGTCCAAGAAAGCCAGAGTTTAACTGCTGGAAACCTGGAAAAAAAACAATGGGGGGTGCTGGTGAGAAAAAGAGGCAGATGAAATTAATGAGAGAGGAGGGGAGAGAGGAGGGGAGAGAGAGAAGGAGAGAGTGTGAAGCAATAAGACGAGAGAACTGGAAGGGGGGACAGAGTGGGAGGGGATGAGACAGCGAGGGAAGGAGAGAGAAAAACAGAGAGCAATAGAATGAGGAAGAGATGAAGGGAAGACAGAGAGGAGAGAGAGGGAAAAGGTTAGAGAGACCGATGAGAAATACGGAGAGTGAAGAATGGAGAGGAGTTTGGGGGCCAGGGGGCAGAAGGACACGGTTTCTTGTCAAAACGGAACAGTTCTCTGAGCTTTCAGGAGGGTTCCTGGCCTGAGACCTGCCCCTATGCCCTCAGAGTAGGATAAAGGATGAGCGACGACAGGAGATGAGAGACGATAGGACAGAGAGAGAGAGATTGAGAGTCTGCAGGGCTACATGGTTACACTAACATTGTGAAAACCGCTCATCCGTGAAGACGAGTGGCAGAATTTAAAAGTAAAAAACATTCTCTTCCTGCTCACTCTTGGCTGTTCTGCCTTCCTTATTCTTTCTTTCGATCCTCATTATTTCTTTCTTCCACAATTCATTCTTTCTTTACTAGGTGTTGTTCTTCAAACTTGCTCAGCAATTTCATCTGAACGTCTCAACTGACTTCTGCTCAACTGTGTTGTTTTTCCACACTAGTTGGACACAGCGAGCAGCCAAAATGAGCAATGAGGCTTCCGCATGGGTCCACCTTTGGCACAAAATGGCTGACGTCTAGCGACTCTGGCCTACTTTGGTGAATATTTCTCCTTCTATGCTCTACCTTGGCCCAGAAGGGTTTATTGACCATGTGGACTGAAGCTGGGCCAGCAGTCCACCATGTCTTTTCCAGTTGACTGGAACAAGACAAACAAACGTTACATCCGTCAGAGAAAATAATCAATGTGTCTGTGATGCTACAGACAACGAAGCCTGAAGTCTTATGGCCAGTGGTTTCACAGTCCGGTGGTTGTCATGTCTCCTCTCTGGAAACGAATAGATGTTACAACCAGGCTGGCCAACAACTACATCCTAAAGACTCTGGAACAGGACAGTGAAACACGCCACACCTACCATGTCAGTGGCATTAGCTGACCTTGACTGGGTTACAGAGTAGAAGAAGGAAGATGCAGAGGGAGGGAGGTACTGAGTTACTGCTCTGAGGAAGGAGAAACCGGGTAAGGCGAGTTAGAGAGACGAGAGAGAGAGAGAATATGGAGGGATACAGTGAATGGGACATTGCGTTTGGCTCAAGTGCCTGTTAGTCGCTGTTATGTTGTGTGATATGTTGTTTGTATATGCATGCTTGTATGTTGCTTGTATGTGTAGAAACTGTGTTATGCTCACTTAGATGTGAAATTACAAGCTAGGAAGCAAGTTGTTTGGATGACATGGGGAATACATCTGTACATTTGTGACATCAATTTTAGGGGATCCGTTTTGACTCGACAGCTCCACTTTTACAACCAGTGGCCAAAAATCCCAGAATGCATCTTTAAGTGTGTTTTTGTTCAACCATGTGGTAGACTTATAGGCTCAAATGTTGTTTTTCTTTTCGATCTCTTGTGTAATAATTATAATAATGATAATAATAATCATATTTTAGACCATCTAAACCACACTCAGATTATACATCTTCTTTTAAATAGCTGTCATCCGTGGCAAGGAAAATCTTTCCACCAAATGTGGTTTACATATTATGAGTGTACCATTCGATTCTTTAGTCATGGTAGAATCTTTTGATGTTACGTAACTGCGTGTGGGACACACACACACACACACACACACACTCACATCTCCCACTGTGAATTGTCTAACCAGAACTGTGTGGGTTGTGCTGTGTGTGTGTGTGTGTGTGTCTGTGTGATTTTATAGAATTCTTAACATGTTAAACAAGCTTGTAGCCTCCATATGACCTCTCTGTTATCTCACTTCATGCGAACTGAATGTACATTATAAAACACAATAGGACTCATAGGTTTCTGCTGAGATTCCAGAGTACTCAGCATAACGATGCTAATCAATCCACTGTGCCATTCACACTCTTATGAAGGGTCGTGTGTAGGTTTAGGCATTCGGGGTAGGTTGAGTTTAGTTTTGGTACTATTAATATCAATAGTTTGCAACCCTTTCAAGATTACAGTGGTAATGAGAAAAAAAAACAATTGAAAATTGTTATTGACGCGACATTTGAGTTTACACTTGTATGTCCCGACAGGCTGCATGTTCGAGTTATGAGCTTGAAACAAGGGACTTCACAAGCCTCCTGTTAGTGCCCGGACCCCTTCATCCATAAGGTAGCCCATGGAAACTATATTTAGCTACGCCAAGTTGAATAAAACAACAGGTTTCCGCCACCTCAATCACCCTCTATGGCTCTATGACATGGAGGTGTGTCAAAAGCCGACGAACTCACCCAGGTCCCGGTGAAATGTTTCTCTGTCAGTGCCACTCGGTTGTCATTGCCTGGGCAATAAGCCTGGTTCAAATCTTTTTTCTTTATATTTCATAGCTTTTTCCTAGTTCACCGACCACAAGAATTCCTGACTTGAATCCTTGTTTCTGAATTAGAATTTGGATGGAGCTGTGCGTACTCCGGAGTTTCACTGTATCTGAAATGTCAACAATCAGGATTGCCTGTAAAAATGCTGTGTGCCCCAACAGCAAACTTGCCTGCGTCCGAAAGACTCTGGGAAGGTTTGACCAGTGATGCGTTGTAGCCACGGCATCACAAACACAAGCATGGAAGCACTGTGTTGCTGTCACAAGTCTCCACCCAGAGTCAGATTCATTATTCCTCTATACACGTTGGGAACTATAACATAGGTTTGGAAAAAAAAACTCTAGCTGTAGAGCTTTTATTTATATCGTTCTCATTAATCTCAAAGCGGTGTAACAGCCTCTCCTATATCCTTTCCTGTGTCCGAAGAGTTCGGTTCTCTTTGAAACGGCGTTCTTACGTTTCCAACACAGAGCCAGTTGTACATGTTGTGCTCCTCGGCATTTTCCCTGTCAGTGAGCGTTCAAACCAGTGTGGCAACTAGTCCACTTAATGACAGACGACATGGCCGCTGCAGGTTACCACGCCCGGCCGTTCAGCTCTGTTGTTTTAGGGTTGTAAAGTGTGGCGTTGTGTGTTGCGTTGGTCTTTCACTTCCCCCTAATGAGGTGCTAATCTTACTGCCACACTGCTCTGACGAGACCAGCTTTTCACATTGCTTCACACACACATACTTGTGCACAGAGACGCCCACACGGACGCGCGCGCCACGCGCGAGTAGAAGTGAGCACAATCATACGAGGTGCACAGCCTTCTGGGTGGTGGCGTGACCGCACCTCAGAGAAAGGAGAAGGTTTTGTTCTCCGTACCTTTATGGACTGTCGCTGTGCAGAGTGGAGCTTTCAGTAAAGCTGTTGTCATCTGGTTAAAATATGTCCGTCACCCTCCCTCCCTCCCTCCATCCTCCTCCCCCCTCTCCTTTCTTCTCTCTTATTTTAGATGTCTTTACTTGGAACCAAGTCAAGAACAGTCAGCAAATATTTTGGACTTTTGTTCTACTCATCCTTCTCGCCTTCTTGTTCACCCTGTTCTGAGGCTTCAGTCAAAAGCTCTCCCTCCTTTTCTCTCCTTTCTCTCTCTCGGTCTCTCCTTCCCTTTTGTCCTTTTTCTCTTCCAGTTTCCCTTTGTATTTTTTGGTCTTTGCTGAAATGCCCGCCATGTCATTCATAGGTCATTTCTAAATAACTGACATATTCGGTCTGAAACGACTAGAAAAGCTTATGAAAAAAGTGAAATATAATCTTATGAATGCTTACTTTCATCTTCTGTCTTATTACTTGGCTATGTGATGGTGGTCTTTGTTGGTGTTGGAGTAATGACATTATTCAGTTGTGTTATTATGTGTTTCAAGGTCTTTGTCTTGGAGGAAAAAAGGTGTTTTACTTTAATTTGTCAAAGTGTTTGAGTGTATCCACCACAAATCTCTTGTGTTACATCAACTTCATTAATCAAAGTTAAATCCCCTAGCTAGCTTATCAAGCAGGCATTTGACAGTTGAGTAATCTTAGCCATGTATCTTTCATTGCGTCTACCCTAATTTTAACGTTTTTATTTTCTCTAGTGCCCGAGAGAGTGATTGAGAGGTCCAGACGCTGGTAAGGAAGTGTATTGGATGATGTTTGGCCAGTTATCAACTTTCCAACTGACTTTTCTAGAGAAATCTTCGCCAGTATTCACTCAGAGTTTGTTTTTTTCAGATAAAAATAAAAGAACAAAATGTTTTACTTGGTCATTCATTCTAAAAAAGCAGCTATGTCTTCCCTGCGGATTGATCCAAATGGCTGCCCTTGACCTTGCAGGTGCATGCTAATGTCATGATCTTGACCTCCTCTGCATATGTTCCAGGTCATACTGTATTCCTATTCCATGAACCGTATTCCGCTTGTTCACTTTGAGAGAGTGCCGAGGACTGGACTACTGAAGATATTGTTTAAATGTTCAGAATCAAAACAGCAATTAATTTCTCCTAATTATCGTGCACACTCCCTCCCACACACACACACACACACACACACACACACACACAAACACACACAGAGAGAGAAACAAATCCAAACTGTGAGGAAGCTACTCTGCTGTTTCTTGGGAAAGTGGAGTGCAAGCAATGGGAAGTAGAGGCAGTGATGGGAATGTTTAGGATGCAGTGCCTCTGTGTGTGTGTGTGTGTGTGTGTGTGTGTGTGTGGGAGGGAGTAGGAGAGTATGTGTGTATGTGTGGGTGTGTGTGTGGGAGGGAGTAGGAGTGTGTGTGGGTGTGTGTGTGCGTGTGTGGGAGGGAGTGGGAGTGTGTGTGTCTGGGTGTGCGTGTGTGTGGGAGGGAGTGGGAGTGTGTGTGTGCATGTGTGTGCATGTGTGTGGGAGTGTGTGGGAGTGTGTGGGAGTTTGTGTGTGTGAGGGAGTGGGAGTGTGTGTGTGTGTGTGTGTGTGCATGAATGTGGGATGGTGGGAATGGGAGTGTGTGTGTGTGTGTGTGTGTGGGAGGGAGGGAGTGGAAGTGTGCTGCAAAGAGTATTTGATTGCCGCTAAACACAAATGTTCTCTAATGTGCTTTATGAATTTTACTAGACAGTTCTAAACTTGGCACTGTGCACAGCGAGTATATCTTTATATTTTGTCAAGGGAATCATCCTCCCTACAACCAAAACATGCAATTCACCCATAAATCGCAGTGTTTAACTTGACAAGTTAATTCTTCTCTCCTTTCTCCACTTCAATATTCTCTTTTTATTACTCAGTAAGTTATATATCCGGTTTCTCGGAAGAAGTGCAGATGGACATTTCAATGATAGTTTATTTTTCTTTGGCTCCTTATTGGAGGGGCACATCCAGACGATCTTTTGTGTTTGAGCGAAAAATGTAAAAGCACCCAACCAACTTCTGTTCGCTTAATCCAAAGTCATGCTTGCTTGGCAAACAATCTAAAGATTTTGTGTTGGATGTCTGTGTGTGTTTGTGAGATCCATGTCTATGTGTCCACTTGGGGACTCAAAGACCCCACAAAGACAAACTCAAAAAATCTATTCCCATAAAGTTTTCTGGCTGGTCCCCACGTTAGGAACATCTGTATTTCCAGCTTCATTGGGTTAGAACAATTATGAAAACTGGGAGAATACAATTGGTCATAGAGATAGAATTGGTGGTTACTTTTAGGTTCAAGTTTTACGGGTTATGTGTAGGTTTAGGCATTTGGGGTAGGTTAGGTTTAGGGATATATGTTATGTCATTACGGACAGTTTACGGTTAGGTTAAACCTAATGTTAAGATTAGCCTTAGAATAAGGTTTGGGCTAGAGGATAGGAAACATGGGTTTCAGGGCCCCACAAGGACAGAAAAACAAACGTGCCTGTGTGTGCATGTGTGTGCTGGTGTTATAAGGAGCATTGAATAAAGAAGAGAATGATTTCTTTTGTGGGGCTGAGGTGTTGAAAGGTGTTTTGTTGTCGTTTTGCTCAGAGGAAACACGTCGTGAAAGCCAGGCATGGCCTGTGCCACGCCAGCTGTTGCATTTCTGTTCAAAGTGTTTAATTCCTAGTTTGTGTGTTTCAGTGTTCTGTTTCAATCCCCCGTGTTAATTGTTTTCACCCGTGTCTCGTTTGCCCTTCGTTACCTCTACATTTAGTTTCCCCAGTTCCCTGTGTTTGGTGTTGGTCGTTGTTTTATGTGGCGTTCCTGTTCAAGTTGTTGCTGCTGTTGTTGTTGTTCTGCCTTCCACCGCCTCTGCACCTGTGTCCTGCCAACCTCCACAACGTTACTGAATCCTAAAGAAAGAGAGACATAAACGGAAGCGACGGGGCAAAGCTCGATAATCCTAAATGTATTTGTTTAATTTACACTACACCAGATTTCTCTACCTCTCTTCTTCTCCACAAAGACAATTATCAGACAGACTGGCGAAAGACTTGATGCATCACTGGGTTGCATTCTGAACACCTACGTTGGACATTTTGTGCCACATCACAAGTGACTCAAAGACGAGGTGTGGTTTCTTAGTCTGCCAAGCGCTGTGACTGGCAGTGTTTAATCAGTCGTACAACATAGCTGGTTCTTTTGGTTTTGCAATATGCACACTTGATTTAGAATCCTGGCTGTGTTTCAAAGACAGTTCAGTAGGGGAATCACGTGACGTCCTGGGAGAGTGTTGAGGCCACCCTGACCTTAAGTAAAGTAATATTCTGTGGCACAGATGAAGCATGACCTCAGTCCCAGCAGCTGAGTGAGTTACACCAACTTAATTATTTCCAATGACGGAAAATTCACTTTTTTCAACGCCTGCTTTGTCTCCCACACCAGTTGCAACATGATACCCACACTTTCAAACATCCCCATTTTCACACACCTACCATAGAAAACACACAATAAAGCCTGTTCACACAGACACAAGTTCAGCCACACACACACACCTATTTCTCATGTACACACCAAGATAAATCCAGAGCTGTTGCAGTGAATCAGATTTACAGGCTGCGAAGGACCCAACAATGCATCTAACCCACTAGACCTCTCCCATAGACCCGCAGTTAAAGACCCCTTCCATGGACCCCCAGTTAAATACCCCTCCCATAGACCCCCAGAGATAGACCCCTCCCATAGACCCCCAGTTGAAGACCCCTAGTCATAGATCCCCAGTCATAAACCACCAGTCATAGAATACTTATAAACACCCAGTCACGGACCACTTATAAACACCCAGTCACAGACCACTTGTAAACCAACACTTACAGACCCACAATCACTGACACCAAGTGCAGTCTTCACGGGAGTGAAGACATTTTTGTGTGTTGGTCTGTGTATGTCTATTTGTCTGTGTGTGTGTGTGTTTGATTTTGTTTAATAATTGCTGGACTGCAATCAGACCACATAATGAGCCTGTAATCAATGTATGGAGAACTTAATGCAAACAAACCATTTCCTTGACCCCTGACCCCTGATGGCCTGTGAATCCTTCTCTTTCTCTGCCTCTCTCTTTGTTCTCCCTCCCACACCTTCTTTTTCTCCTCTCTCCCCCCTCTTTCTTCCCTCTCTCCCCTCTCTTTCTTCCCTCTCTCCCAGTCGTTCTCTTTCACATTCAGTTAGTGTGAAATGAATGACGGATGACATGTTTTTGTTGTTGTTTTTATTTGGTGTGGGGGTTAACGTGGTTCAATGGGAAGCTGTTTGTTTGCTTTGTAGTGAGGCACAGTAATCCCTCCCAAAATGTCCTCCTTGTTTTTGTTTTTGGAGGGAAAACATTGTCGCCCCTGTTTTGAGGTTCGACTACCTTTCTAAAAATGGAGATGATCATGTGCTTGTGCATGTAAGAGCAACTTGTACAAGCAGGAGTGTTTTGTTAGAGTGGACAGTGGGAGGCAATTCAAACAGAGTTTTGGGCTCAGCAGATAGAGAAATGGCCTTGACTTTGATAATGGGAAAACTTTCTGGAATAGAATTTTCAGTAAGGAGAAACAGGCATGACAGGACGCATCGATCCCCGCATAGCGTGGAACATGTCATTCTTAAATCTATTGCCTTCGTAAATCGTACAATTTATGACCACAAAATGGAGAACAGCTGAAGTATTTTATCATTCTCCTCAACTGAATAATAAAATGTGACCATGTGCTGAAACCTCAGGAATTAAACCAACGGAATTACCCCACAGCTTGACATTTTATGCCATGAGGGGTTTTATCTTAGCTGCGGGTCAAACTCCACCAGAACTGGAATGGGTTGAGGTTAGGGTTTGGGTTAGCGATAGAGTTAAGGTAATCATTCAGAATGGTTAAGTTGAAGGTTAAGGTTTAGGACAGGCGTTCAAAATAAAACACATGAGCCGCATGAGATGCACTTGGATTTCTCCCTTGACCCTTTGAGCTAGAATCGGCTGCATGAAAACCCGACCATCGTCCCCACTCTGGACAACATAAGGAGCCCAGTGGAGTGGTGGTCACTCAGGCTGTCCCTAGCAGATGATAAATCCTACATGTTTGGCCAGGCTCAAATGGGCGATCAGAATTGGCGCGTTCCTGCGTATAAGAAAATGGTTGTCTTTAATTACTTCTTTCTTCACCTGTCCTCCTTCCACTTTCATTCTTTCTCATTTCCTACTTCATCCTCCCCCCTCCTCCGTCTCCTTACCTGGTCTGTCTTGTTTCTAGGTGACTCCTGCAATGACTCCTTCATGACTCCCCCTCCTCCGTCTCCTTACCTGGTCTGTCTTGTTTCTAGGTGACTCTAGGTGTGGCCCCTGCAATGACAATGAAACAGACACACACTATGTATGTTGTGACTCTGTTAAGACCAACTCTTTTTTTTTTGACATGGCGGCAAATATCTTTTCCTGTCTCATTCCGGGAACACGGAATACCAGGGTTTATCTTACCAGCGGGGGGGGCTTAGGTACTGTAGAGTGTCGAGAGCGAATGTAATTCCGGCCGTAATTCCCCCTGGACTTTGATTTCATCCTGGAAATATTTGAAAAGTAATGCAAAGCTCTCAACAGGATAAAGCTCTCCTTTGTTTAAACCTTTCACTGAATGAAAAAACACAAATAAAAGGAGCTGCTTTATTCGGAATCCTTGTTTCCCCTCTCCATACTGAGTGGGTTTCGGAAGCTGGCGGCGGCGGCGTTCAGCGGGTGTGTCTTTTATAAAAGTAAGATAACCAGCCAGCTACCAAGGATCAGGTGTAATAGAGAAGGATTGCATCAAATCACAAAGTGCTTCAGCCTTTGCCCTCTCTCAAGTTGACTGGAATATCTTGCAGATGTATAGCAGACACATGAAGACAGATTAAGATCAAATGGGTCAAACCCCTGGTATGTATATACCGGGTCCATGCCGGTCTTTACTCAATAAACCTTCATAAATCTCGTTGCACCTCATCGGCTCTTGCTGCGGTGAGGCAGCAGGCCAGCGTTCCTCGATTTATTCATGTCAATTCGAATAATATTAGACACCCACATACACATCAGCACACACACACACACACGCACAAACACACCCGGCCGCACATCAACCTCATCAGCCGTTCCTCCCTCATACTGCCAATCTATCTCCAGCCAAAACGCCCTAAAGGGTTAGAAGTTACGAGTTTCTAATCCAAACAAAGAGGTTCAGGAACAAGAGGTTTTTCTAATTTAACGATGGAGTTTCTAAACAAAGAGGTTCAAAAACACAACAGGCCCTAAATCAAGAGATTGATAAAATCAATGATATCGTTTGGACAAGCTCTGTGCTTCGTCCTGTATATTTTCTGTAATGTTATTCTCACTGAAAACCAGCCAAGCCTTTCCAGGGACAACATTTAATTTGGCATCAGCAGGAGTGTGTTTGGCCAGCTCTTTCCAACCAATTGACAGGTGTTGAAGGAAATATCAATGAGTTAAAGTTGAAGAATTAAATTCTGTCTCAATCAATCAATCAAATGTATTTATAAAGCCCTTTTTACAACAGCAGTTGTCACAAAGTGCTTTACAGAGACACCCGGCCTTAAACCCCAAGGAGCAAACAACAGTTGTGTTGAATTTAAGTGGCTAGGAAAAACTCCCTAAGAAGGTCGAATTTTAGGAAGAAACCTAGAGAGGACCCAGGCTCAGAGGGGTGACCAGTCCTCTTCTGGCTGTGCCGGGTGAGATATTAAGAGTCCAATTGGAATAATAAATACATTTCTCTGGGCTAAATCCAGAGTCTATTTGATTTTAGACTAGGTCAGAAGTATGACCAGGTGGACAAGGACAGGGACAGCAACGGGCACCCCAAACCAGGTAATCCGCAGGTGTGGACCAGGACCTCATCTCCTCCTAAAATGTAAAACTGGAGGAGACTGAGAAAAGTTAGTAGTGCATTCCTCATATCCCCCAGCACAATAATATAGCAGCGTAACACCTTGGAACTGAGACAGGGGGGTCCGGTGACACTGTGTGTCTCTTCCCCTTGTCCCCTGTTGAAAAAGCGACTGGACTGCTGAACAATTAAGGCCTGTCAATCTCCTCTTTAAAGGGGACGTCTAGTCGTTTGAAATGGACAGCCCAAGAATAAAGTGGACCTGCATCTGAGGAAAAACAAAATGAATCGGAAAGTTTTCTACGAAACAGTGAAATCTCCTATAATTGGCTGTCCCCAAGGTGCGAATAGCATTGTTTGTTATTGTGCCTATTCCAAAAGCATCCCCTGTAACTGGCTCACTGGGCTGTGTGTCTGAACAGACCAGGACTATTCCACCCTCGAAGAAAAAGGGAAAAATCTCTTCCGAGTTATTTTTCATGGCTCTGAAGTCTACCAATAAATGATTAACATGCTTAGCAGCGCTGTGTGTTAGGTCACCTATGCCTGAACTATTTTACATACAAACCCCCCCCCCCCCCCCCCACACACACACACACACGCAAAAAGTGACCCCCTTCACCCTCGCACACATCTGTTTTGCCCTCAAACCGTGTCCTGTACCAAATCTTCCTACAGTTCCTCAGTGATCTCCAACTGACCCCCTCCAGGAGCACTCACACACACACACACGCACACACACATACACACACACACACTCACACACACACACACACACACACACACATACACACACACACACACACACACTCACACACACACACACACACACACACACACATACACACACACACACACACACACTCACACACAGCAGCCGGTTACTCCAGGGGGTCGGGTCCTTATGCTCCTGGCTCATCGTCTTGCCTCTTCCCTGAATCGTCTTTGTCTCAGTCTGGGGCTCGTTGTGCTGAATGGCCCCACCATGAGGGAGGTCTGTGAGGACATAACTAACCTTGTCTGGCCGGTCACCATGACAATGTCATTAAAGACCCGTTGATCAGCACCCGCAAAGACGGCTTGTAGCCTACACACAGTTAAACAAACACACACACTTACAACCTCTCCGTTTACACACACACACACACACACACACACGCGCGCGCACTCATACACACTCTGACTTGACACAGCCAAACAGCTAGACCAGAGAGGCTCAGAGAACAGCTATGATTAAACATTTCAACAGAGAGTCATTTTGGTGTAGGAACACCATGTCCTTTGTGTGGGGGTGAAAAGGCTGTGGATGAAGGTTCCTTGTTAATGGACCGACATCATTTCGAAGCCTCTGGGAGCAGTACTGGTGTTATCTGTTAATATACTGGTGCTCACCAAATATGATTAGAACAAAGCCCACAAGTAAGAGAAATGGAGAGATGTCCTGTTATGTGGGAATATTTACAAAGGGCTGTATAACCATATGACGCAGTAAAATAATCATAGTATTTTATAATGATAATTCTGTATTATAATAATCCTCTATAATAATGATATAATGTATAAGAATGACACTTTAATATGCAGCCCCCTCTTTTTCAAGGGACCAAAAGTAATTTGACAATTGACTCAAAAGCTGTTTCATGGACAGGTGTGGGCTATTACTTTGTTATTTCTTCATCAATTAAGCAGGTATAAGGTCTGGAGTTGATTCCAGGTGTGGCATTCGCATTTGGAAGCTGTTGCTGTGAACCCACAACATGCGGTCAAAGGAGCTCTCAAAGCAAGTGAAACAGGCCATCCTTAGGCTGCAAAAAATAATAATACATCCGCGAGATTTGGGTTCCTACCAGTGCTGACAGTGACAGAAGAATTCTGAAGTGTATAGGGATATATTATAGCAAAAAAGTGGAATATTCTGCAATGGCTGAGTCAATTTCTTGATCTCAACTCGATCAAGCATGCATTTCACTTGCTGAAGACAAATCTTAAGACAGAAAGACCAATGAACAAACAGAAATTGAAGACAGCTGCAGTAAAGGCCTGGCAAAGCATCACATAGGAGGAAACCCAACGTTTGGTGATGTCCATACTTTACAGACTTCAAGCAGTCTTTGCCTGCAAAGGATTCTCGACAAAGTATTAAAAAATAACTTTTTATTTATGATTGTGTTAATTTGCCCAATTTACATTGGAGTCCCGGAAATAAGGGAACAGTGTATGAAATTGGTTGCAATTCCTAAACGTTTCATACGATAGTTTTGTTCAACCCCTTGAATTAAAGCTGAAATTCTGCACTTCAATTGCATCTTGGTTGTTTCATTTCAAATTATTTGTGATGGTGTACAGAGCCAAAATTATGAAAATTGTGTCAGTATCCAAATATATCCGGACCTAATTGTATAACGATAATATTGTACAATGATAAAACTGTGTAATAATGATACTGTATAATGATAATACTGTATAATAATAATAATGTATATTCATGATACTGTATAATAGTATACATTATTAATATACATTATTGTAATACTGTAAGATAATTCAGCATTGGCAGAACCAAGACAACATTTGTCAGAACCTAGCCAACATTTTTGCAAAACCTAGACGGCTTTTGGCAGAACCAAACCAATTTTTGGCCAAACCTAGCCAACATTTGGCAGAACAAAGACAGCATTTGGCAGAACATAGCCAACATTTGCAGAACCTTGCCAGCATTTGTCAGAACCAAGACAGCATTTGGCAGTACATAGCCAATATTTGGCTGAACCTAGCCAAGATTTGGCAGAACCTAGCCTACATTTTCGTCAACATCATATTTGTTTCATGAAACACACCAAAAACAGACAGTGAATGATACAGAAATTGGATGTGAGCTATTTGTACAAATAGATACAAATGAGAGGACAGCATGAGTACATAAACTAAATCCAATACAAACTTCCACAAATCTCCCTGGCAGGAACTGAAGGGCATTGTATTAAGAAACTACAGGGACAGCATCATTATTAATCTGAAAACAAATAGTCTGAAGTCTACCGTGCCTCGCACAGCCCTTACCTACAGTACAGGAAACATAGATAGAGCATCGATACATATATCGACAGATATATGGCACCCATTGACTCCCATTGTTAAGGTCCAAGCTGGTGATAGACATGTCCAGGTTTACTGAACGATCTCTGGTGAGCATTCAGCTAATGGTAAGGTTTGTCGAGAGCACTTTGAAAATATGACATGAGGTACGTCAATCATAGATGAGCTAACCATAATACACATATTCATGGCTTACAACTTTCCTCAAGATACTTTTGAATGTCGGTTTTATGACTGATGTCCTACTGACCATTCAAGTCAATGCATTACTAATGAGGACTAACTGAAATGTTGTCTAGCTATTCTCTGTTTAGCTTGAAAACAAGAGAGTTAGCAGGGGGTAAGTTTAGAGGGAAAGTGGGAGATTGTAGGAGTTTGATGGTTTGTTGGGAGAGGAGGGGAGGACATGAGAAGTTAACTGCCAGGAAGTTGGAACAGTGAGTTGCCCAAAATAGCTAAACACTCCAATGCATCCCCCCTGTTCTATCCTGACAAGAGGGTATATAAAGAGTGTTTGTGGTTGAACACTGCACACCCCATTCCACAAGGGTCAACGGTCATGTATGGGGTTAGAGGTCAGGAAGAGCCCTCTGGCTGTGGGGCTGTTTAAAGTGAGCTTTTTGTAGGCAGAGCTGTCAGACTCTGAAGAGGCCAGAGTTTTGAACATGGAGAGTTGGTTTTCGCTTTGGAAATGAGGCCTGAATATATAACATAACTGAAATATTCTTTTCACGTCTTGTCAAGGCATGACCTGGACGGAAGGAAGTTCTGCTACTCTTTATGTCTAGGTGCAGCTCAGCAATGCTCTCCAGACAATATCCAATGAGATGAATGGACCTTCTGAAATAGTTACTCCTCCAGTACTTGGCTCCTGTCAGGTCAAACATAATGTTAAACAGTGTGGGCTTTAAGATGTTTGCAAGCTATTGTGTTTTGCTGTGATGGATCCTAACCAATCCAGATTAACTTTCATATACTTTAGTACCCCTCAACCCCGGTATCCTTGACCCCTCCACTCAGCCCACTACACAATGCTCCACCTCAACAACCAAAAAGGTCAACAACCTAAGCACCTCCAAATCTTTATTAAATCTCTTGCTCCCTCTGTTAGTCTCGCTCCTTCTCCACCATCATTCCTCTCTCTCCATGTCACGGCTAAGAAACCCACACAGAGCATTTCAATTATTCCCAATCCAACATTGAAAAGATGTCCGCCAATCCCAAGAGAACTTTCTCCAAGGTGTTTATGATAGAAAAGTTCAGTGTCATGGCGTCTGAATCCAGTTGGTGGTCTGCTGTGATGCCACATTGTTTAAGAGTTTCCTTTCTTCCTCAGCGAACATGGAACCTATTACCAGCCAGGGTTGGGTTCAGACGAGACCTTTGGGTTCCTCTGGTTAAATGGAACACCAATTAAAGCCTAATTCAATTAAAAGTGTATTAAATTTCAGACAGGAAAAGGGTTTGAAGACCAAACTCATGAGAACTGGAAGCTAACCAGAGGGCTACACCAGAGGAATCCACCAGAGGAGTCAATTTTGTGAATCACAGTGTGACATTCAATACTTTGCCAAATAATAACCCAAAGGGCCACACCATAGGAATCCATTTGTGTACTCAAGTGATGTTTAGAAATAGTTGCCGGTATGAGATACATTTGTCTCAAGGGACTGATTTAAGGCTCATTTTTGTTTCTGTCTCCTAACAGTTTATGTCAGGGAATGGGACTGGGAGAGTTGACCCTCGATCTGCAGTTAAAGCTTGTGCCAGAATACGTAGCAAATACGTCATTCATTTATTGGTAACCACATTGGGAATGTGCAAAACACCCTTCATTCAGGTGTCATGTTCTCTTCGTGCCCTGGTAAGAATTCCCTCTCAGAGGATGCATAGACAATACATTTCACATTTTAGTCTATTAGAAGACACCAGAGTCACCCACAGTCAGGGAGGGCAGTTAATTTAGCTGCTAGTGGATGCTAGCTTCAGCCGAAAGCCAGTGGAGTTTGTTGAGGAGTGGGGTGACATGGGAGAACGCCAGATGACCTGTGGCTCTTCTAGATAAGTTGCAGGGTTTTAATGGCACAAGAAGGGGCCCCAAGCATATGTGAGTTGCAGAAGTCTGGGCAGGAGATAAGTGACTAGATAAGGGGTGATGTCGTGTGAGGTAAGGCCATACCCGGCTGATGTTTGTGAACAGTGAACGGGCAGGGTTCTAATATGGCGTAAGATATGTCGCTTTGACACACACGCGCACGCACGCAGGCACCCCCCCCCCCCAAACCTTCTAATGGCATTATCAAGCCTAAGCCAAAATATTCTAATCATGGAATGAACAACTTCCACGCTGTGCATACTGTATATTCCAGATCTCACCTGATTAATGTTTGTTGATCTCCAGCCACCTCTTATACTTGGTGTCTTGACCAAGAGAAGAATGATTGGAGATGGAAGAACTATGGGATCATGGACCAGCAACATTCTGTTTAGATTTACATGGGCAACAAATAGATGCTGCCAGTTATTGTGGTAGTTTGAGGGCCAAGGTCAGTGAAAAAAGACAGATCCTGTAGTTATTTAACTCAAGCACTGTCCATAGCTTACAATAAAACACAATACACAATGTACTGCATTTTAAGCAGAACATTTTATTGTGAGTAATCACAAAGAAATATAATAATACTTTGCATTTAACAGTTGCAGACATCTTTTGGTTTGCCAGAGTAAGCCTTTATAAAGCAAGAAAACTGTAGTTACATGGCGTTATATTATACGTTTTCAACTCCTGGCTGTTGTATAAAAATTCCAAGGATCTGGCATCCCAGTGTTCCTTGTGGTTTTAAACCACCTGCTGTACATCTCCTGATGTCTTTCCTGGTCTGGATCCCTGCCATGTGACGGCAGCGGCAGGGCGGACATGCTGGAGACACGAGACCTGTTTGTAATAGAATAAATGGGCAGTTTTGCTTCTATCCATTTCTTAACGTTTCTGTGGAGATACAGAACAGGACAACTAAGTAGGGTAAGACACACACACACACACACACTCACACTCACAAATAGAATTAGTGTGTGTGTTTTCCAAACTTTGGAAAACAAAGTTTGGACACAACCGTTTGGGCACAACCCCGACACAACCGCTAGGACATTCATTAATAGGATTTCAATTTCTGTTTAGGTTTATGTCATTGTTTTTCCACTGGCTAAAATGTCTTGAGGGAATAAGGAGAAATACGAGATCTCCACTGGGATCAGTGGTTTTGCATGGGGAAATTCACCAAGCCAGGAAAAAAGTCATATTACCAAGTGCCTTGTGTTGTGGAAATCGCGTTGTCTACCGTAAGCTGTTAGTTAGACAGTCACACAGTGGCAGAGTAAATTCAATCGTGTGCAAAACCAGACAGCAACATCTGTCCAATGAGGTCTATAAAGCATGCTACATTAATCCATCAGTTATACGACCTACAGCCTCTTAATGTTTCCCACTGGTACTGGAAGTCAGAATGCAAGTAAGAGCGTGACTGTGGCACAATTTCTACTATATTTAAAACATTTTTTAGCTAACCTAACATCCTTTGATGGCAAAAACAAGCCAATTAAAATGAACTACATTTGAACAGAGTTTCTAAACTAGCGTAGTAGCAACATTAAGCTAGCTAATGTTAAACAGTAAAATTATATCCTTTTAGGACTGTACAGAGAAAAATAACCAAAAGGCCAAATCCACTCTGTCAGAGTGTATGTAGATGTAGAACCACATTTGTGTCTAATTTAGGAGAGAGATGATTTTAGTTAAGCAACTTTTAATTGTTTTGATTAATGTAATGCGAAATAGCTCGTCACGGATGACATCTCACAGTGGCCATGGCCCTTCTGGGTAAAGATTTATTTTATGACCTGTCATTTTATGATCAGAATTACCTTTACATACACCCAGAATCAGACAGGTGGTGGTGCCAGTTATAGACAATATATAAACAGAACACAGAATATAACAGACACCGTGCTGCACCAATGAGATCAATGGATTCCATCACATGATAATTTAAGGCACAGTTGAAATCAACAAATTTGGGACATTAAAATTAACATTTGCGTCCCTGTACTGGGTACTTTAAAGGCTGTCCCAAGGAGCGTGTTGTAATTGACCTCAAATTAAATTGTGACCACCAGTGAAAGGTCTGTGTCATCATAACTAGTTGAAGTAATCCCTTATCAAATTTACATTAGCCATTCGCTCTGGACCACAGCTGCTTCCACTAACTTTAACTAGCAATCAGTGTTGTCACATACAAGCCATTTGCATGGGCTAGGTGAGCTGTTTTATTAGAAAAGGGCTGATATAACTCAAATCCTGTGGCTGGCTAGCTAGCAAGGCAACATACACGACAATGTTACTGGAATGAGGGACAGTTAGATTACTCTTAATTTTAAGATAACCCTCATAAACGTTTATGATTACTACTGGTCACTTACGTTAGGCCAGAGGAAATGTCGGTAATGTTTTGTTTTTGGTTTGGCCTTGGTTGTAAATACTACACAATATAAATAATACATGACATCAATATACTATATCGCACGACATCTGGACAGGACATATGTCTTAAAATGAACTTCCCTTAAGCGTTGGTTGTCCTATGTCAGGACTAGCTTTGGGAGGGGGGGTCAGGATCCCCCCAACATTACAGCAAATAATAAAAATACACTTTCACCCCCCCCCCCCTCCCCCTCCATAGCCCATTATGGAACATAAACCTCCGCCTATTAGCTCAGTACTGAGCAAATATTTATTCTGTTTATCAAATTATCATCGGCCAAATTTACACTCCATGGTTTCTGTGTGCGTGTGGGTGCGTGTGGGTGCGTGTGGGTGCGTGTGGGTGCGTGTGGGTGGGTGTGGATGCGTGTGTGTGCGTGTGGATGCGTGTGGGTGCGTGTGGATGCGTGTGGGTGCGTGTGTGTGCGTGTGGGTGCGTGTGGGTGCAGTGTGTATGTAAATTGACGCACCGGGCCTTTACTTGTTATTATTGGAACTTTGTTTAATCTGGAAGAGATCAAATGTTGTTTCTTCATGTGCTGAGTGACCTAATGCCTAACTGTGTGTGTGTGTGTGTGTGTCAGTAGAATAATTCAGTAGAATAAGTCTGTTAATCAGGTCATTAAAATACATCAGGTCATTAGTATACTTCTGGTAAACAGGTAATTAGTATACTTCTGTTAATCAGGTAATTAGTACACTTCTGGCAAACAGGTAATTAGTATACTTCTGGTAATCACATCATTAGTATACTTCTGTCAATCAGGTCATTAGAATACATCAAGTCATTAGTATACGTCTGGTAAACAGGTTATTAGTATATTCTGGTAAACAGGTAATTAGTATATATCTGTTAATCTGGTAATTAATACATTTCTGTTAATCAGGTAATTAGTATACTTCTGGTAAACTGGTAATTAGTATATTTCTGTTAATCAGGTAATTAGTATATTTCTGGTAAACAGGTAATTAGTATATTTCTGGTAAACAGGTAATTAGTATACTTTCGGTAAACAGGTAATAAGTATATTTCTGTTAATCAGGTAATTAGTATACTGTGTGTGTATAGTCACATTCAACCAGTGGTAATGCTTCTGGACACAGTAGGTGTCTCTTTTCGTTTCCCCCACCAAATGGTCTATTGACCAATCACATCAGATCTTTCAAATCACATCAGGTGATTGTTCCAAAGACCAGTTTGTGAATAAAAGATCAGTTAGTGGGCTAGTTAGCGGTCTGCGGTATAAACTGTAATGTCTTGAGTGTGCAGTATGTAGTGAATGTGTTTGGCCACTGTCCACTAATGTGAGGTGTCAACAGTGACAGTTATTGTGTATTTCCTAAGGTTACGAAATAAGTATTCTAGTAGAAACTTTGGAAAGCCTTATATCTCTCCGTGTAACATAAATCCTGATTTGTTTAACTTTTGTCAATATTCTTTATTTTTTTTTTTTTTTACACATTCATATCAAAAACATATTTGCATTTTTATACAAAAATAAAACAACGCCAAAATGAATAAGGCAAAAGGCTTTCCCCAAGATAAATATGGGAACATAACAAAGCAAGTTGAAAAATGTTTCAAACGTTTCTTGTTTTTCATGCTTTATAAGACTTTTTCCAGTTAAGCTTTTAAATTTAGTGGATTTATGAGCACATGGTTCTTGGTTGCTGTTGGACGATTGAAAGTGTGAGAATACAGACACTAGAATACAATAAAGAAGTGTAGTGGGTATGGTGGCACTGTCACCTACATTAACCAAGGATTAAAATAGTGAATCAAATTTCTTTTAGGCACATAAATCAAAAGGTGTTAAACCAACCAATACTTTTGATTTTGGAGTTTCACAGAAAAAGGCACTTCATCCTTAAGCCTAACTGTAACAGAAAAAATAAAGTGTATGAGAGAGAGAGTAAGAAAGAGGAGTGAGAGTTGAGAGAGGGTGAGAGAAGAGGGGGGGAGAGAAACAGCAACAGACAGGGGTCAGGAAATTAAAATAACAAAAGAAGAATGAGACAAAAATATAAAACAGATTTTTTTTTTATAAATTATGACACAATGCAACCTCTTAGTGTACCAGAAAGGAAACAAGAGTAAATATATCCTAACAGTGAGAAATGCTTTCTGAATTTTTCATATTATCGTTGGCTTCAGGCAATTAAAACAGTCCCAAAAACACAGCCAACAACCTTTCTGACCAAGACAGAGGGAGAAGGTCAATAAGAGTGAAATGAGGGAGGCAGAGAGAGGCAGAGAGAGTGAGCAACAGACACAATCTGAAAAATACAGGGCAAGAGAGACAATGAAGGAGAATAAAACAGAGGGAGGAAAAAAATAGAAAGTGAGGGACCAAAACAATAAAAAGCTACTAAAGATATGAGCGCCACGGTAACTAGAAAGTCAAGGAAATTGCTGGTTTCCCCTTCTGTGACACATATAGTAAATTGCTCTCAAAGTCTTTGAACCCCCTAGCTTTTCTCGGCATGTGTGTGCCACTTTAATAGCTCAGTGTTCGCAGTGACCGAGCTTAAACAACCTTTTTTGAGCATTCAAAAAAAGCCTGGGTGTCCCTTCTAAATGGCACACTCTGTTTGACCATGGTCTGTACTGTTACTAGGGCACTTGTAAGGAATAGGGTGCCCTTTATGACGCAGCCTGGGGTTTTTGGAGCTAACCATGTCCTTATGTAGCTTTAGCTATTGTAGTTTGGCAGATTGTTTTTATACAGCGAAAGGGGCAATCTGGAATTTTTCCTGACCTGTAAATTCATGATATTTATCAACTGATTCTTAAAAAAAGTTACTTTTGTTGGTTTAGTTTAACTGTTGTACCTAATTGGAACTAGAAATGCCAGCATGTTTTACAATTTTTTTTGTAAACAAATGTAAACCAGCACTGTTAAACTTCTAAACATGGTTGAAACTTTAATGTTGATGTCATGGGTGGTTATTCCTTGCGTACATAGCTCTATCGATGCATTTCAGAGTGGTTACATTTCTCCAGCCCCATCTCTCAGCATTTTAAAGGATGGGGAGCGAGCCTTCCTGTTGTTTCAACTGCTGATTCTTGCTTTTGGACAAATGGCAGTGCGAGTTGAGAGTTAAGTCTGGGCCACTCCTGCCACGGCTGATATCATATCGTGACATATCATAAGTAGGCTACAAGCTTGTGTTCACTTGGTTAACAGTTCAGGCATTTTTATATGATAAACATTTTATGTTTTGAGCAAAATTCGGGTCCATTTAATCTCAATTCAGTCAATAAAAAGAAAAATCATATTTGAAAGCAAATGAGGCTTGTTCAGCTTTTTACTAAACTGCCACAAAACTGTCCCTATATTGCATCAATCCTATTCAACATCAACACATTAGACAGAAACAACACCAAAGAAACAGCTTCAGAGCAACAGCAAAGTCCATAGTACATTTTTTTCTTTTTACAAAAAACACATTACAAAAACACATAAAACTTGCCCGATATACAACCTTCACTGAGTGTCCATTACAACTGCTGACCACAACACACAGGACAGGAGCCCACGTCCTGACCAGCACCCTGATCCCTACACAGTATACGAATTGTGACCTGCGCCCTTTGAACCCAGGTTACAAGTCAGGCACTGCATATAGGGACGTAGGTTGCAGGCAGTCTGCAGGCAGTCCGCTCTTCTTGTCAGTTCTCGTTTCTTAGTCCCAAGGATTTTTCACAGCAAGTGGATAATGTCTTAAACTATACTTTTCTCGTAGAACCGTCTTTCCAGAGCCAGACCTGTTCTAGTACTTCTGCTTTTCATCAGTGCAAATTGTCCTGGGGGCGGGGCGGGGCGGGGGTTCCGGTGTGAAACACACCTTCAAGACTTGGGCCACGGATCAGAAGTGGACCGAATCCGACACATCACTCGCTTTCCAGGAAGTGCTGAATTAGTGAGTCTGTGGAGGTCCGCCCCCTACGTCCGCCCCCTCCCTCACTCCCGTCTGTCAGTCCAGCAATGCGATTGCAGCTCTTCGAAACAATGTCAATGTTACAGATGTAGAAAGCACTTTTACAGCACAGTCATGTCAATGCGAGAAGGCACTTCCGTCGTCAGTCCGTCGTTATAAGATGAGACTTCTGGTTGTCATGGCGATTGCACTTTGCTTAAATACTTGTCGAGTTTTTCTATTACTTTAAACTCTGCTGGATGACCTAAAACCTTTCGCTGGCCTAAAGAGATAATGTCTCCGCACCCACTGGCATGGATAACTGAGCATTCTGTTATCCTCTGTGGGGACCTTACGTTCCACAGCTCTGAATGTCACTGAGTGCATTTAGTCTCATTGAGAAATATGTAGAAATCCATTAAAGAGTTTCTAGAAATACGATGGACTCAAGGTTGCCACGTTGTTATTGGATGAAACATGTCCCTGCCCCTGCATGAGGGGAACCTCGTATTCAAAGGCACTGTTCTGTGGATGTGACATTCCACCATTTTGTGGTTGGTTTGGTGTGGAGGTGTGACAGGGGGTGATAGCCGCCCCCTTGGTACCCCCAACACCGTTCTCAAGACTAACCTTTACACCCTCCAGTTCCATCGGCCCGGGTTCGCCCCCCTCCAGCTCCACGTGGGCGGCTTTAGCCCGTCTCCTTCTGAGGTAGAGCACCAGCCCAGCCACCACAGCCACGCCCATGACCAGGGCGAGGGCAGCCAAGGCTGGGATGAGAGTGTGGGACAGCTGGCTTTGGTCATCCACCTGGGGCCCCAAGGACGAGGCCTGGGGACTGCCCTCTGTGCGGGCCTCCATACATGACCCACCCTCGGCAGCGCTACCTCCACCACTGCCCCCGTTCACCCTCTCCTCCAGGGGGCTGGCGCACACGGAATATGTGGAGTTGGGCCGTAGCCCTCGGAGGGTGTACTCAGGGTAGGAGGCGGGGACGTTGAGGTACATGGGACGTTGGTCGGGCCCCGAGAGGTTGCAGTAGGTCAGTTTGATCCCGCGGATGTGCGGCCGCGTCTTCATGAAACTGTGGAGGTCGACAAGGATGGACGTGGAGGTCACCAGACGGGAACTGATATCCGGGGCAGAGATCAAAACGCCGTCGACCACGGAGGCCGACTCCTCAGGGGAGGTCGGTTGGCGAGGAGGGGGCTTGTGGTTGGACAGGTTCTCACAGTAGAGGCCTGTGGTTCCCCTGAGACAAAGACATCCGAGCTGGCCCAGGGGGTCGAAGCGGCAGGTACCTCCGTTGAGGCAGATGTTCGCGGGGCAGATGTGGTCCCTCGAAGCGGAGGTCGGTGAAGCTGGAGGTGGGGCAGGGGGGCGGCTCTCACTGGCCGTCCCGGCTAAAGATGGTCCGTCGCTAGGGAAGGGTGGCGGCGGGGGGATGTCGTTCGTGTGGGTGGTGCTTGGAGATGTAGTCTGCAAGGGAGGGGGGGGGCTGCTTTCGTCCCTTAAGACACTCGGCGCGACTGTGGTCGTCGGCGAACACCCGAAGTCCTGATGCTCTAACTGCGCCAGCACCTTAAACAAGAAGAACAAACTTTGCTTGTGAAATACATTACACACAAGAACAGCACACATTGCATTTCACAGGAAACCTGAGATTAATTTAGTATTACTTTTATTTAATATAGACGTAAATTAAAGTGTTGAACTCATAAGTGATGAAACAATAAACAGCTGTTGGCAGCACCTTGCCAGCGTTCAACGGGGGAAAGTGACAGCGGGTTTCTTCAGGGCGTCCCAGATCCACACTATTCTCCTTCAGCCAGACAGGGAACCAGGCCAGAGGACAGAGGCAGTTAAAGGGGTTCTCGGCCACCGTGAGTTGGGCCAGCTTGGGGAAGAGCTGGAAGAAACCGTGGGGTAAGCCCTGGAGTTTTAACCCACTGAGGTCCAAATCTTGGAGACCCACCATCGTCTGGAAGATAAATTGACATACGGACAGACACGGTTGGAAGATTTTTTTTAATTTAAGTCACTCATTTTTGGAATATACGAAAATAATGCATAATGCAGATATTTAATTTGTATGATAACAATATAAAAAACGACATACCTGGAAGTCCTCGGTTCTGAGCTCCCCTATGGGGTTGGTGGCCAGGCTGAGTCGGATGAGTCCCCGGGTGACCTTCAGGGCCTCAGGCATTCCTTCCAGCTTGTTCTGAGACACATCCAGGTCGTGTAGGTTACCCATGGAGGCCATCAGGTCCGGGTCCAAGGTGGTGAGCCCCAAAGAGGCCACTTTGAGCGACTCGAGGTGGGGCGTCTGGAGGTCTTGGGGACCCAAGTCGGGAAGGGAGTTGAAGCTGAGATCAAGAAGGAGAAGTGCGGGCAGACGGAGCGTCGGTAGACTGGTCAGCTGGTTTCCCTGGAGCTTTAGTTCTAGAAGGCCCTCTAGACCCTCGAAAGCCTCAGTTTGGATGCTCTCAATGCGGTTACTATGGAGATACAGCCGTTCGAGATGCACCAATCCAGAGAAGCAATCCTTGGAGATGTGGGTAATGGAGTTAGAGGACAAATCTAGATTCTGAAGAGAAGCTAGAGGTCCGAAGACTCCATCAGGGACCTCGGTGAGTTTGTTTTGTGACAAATCCAGCATCTTCAGTTCTCCCAAGTCTGAAGAAAAATAAGTTAATGGGTTAGAAGTCTTGCTCAGTGGCACAGTGGCAGGATTTGGCATGCAGGATCCCCTCTGATTGCTGGCTTACTCCCAACCACATTTATCCCACACATGTATTGAATTCAAACGTTTTGCGTTGTAGGCCACCTACCTGTGAAGTCATCCTCGGCTAAGGTATCAATGCCATTCTGAAAGACGTAGAGTTCTTTGACAGATGTAGGGAGGTCACGGGGGATAAAACTGGACCGGCGCTGGATACAGAAAACAGAGCCTTGGCTAGGACAGGCGCACTCCTCTGGGCAGCCAGGGATGGAGAGGACGGAGGCAGGGGAGCAGAACAGGAAGAAGATGAGGTGGAGGAAGGATAGCATTGTGCTGGAGCCCTTTGGTGTCAAATTCTGGAAGACAAGGAAAAAGAAGGAGCTGTTGGTGTGTTTGAAAATTAGGACATAACCTCAACACACAGGTACAGAGACACATTAACACACCCCTGTGACGTCTCAGTCAGTATCTCCCCTCTATTCCTCCGAACCCTGACCCATGACCACACAGAGACCACAACAGAACCTCATATCCCTGCCAAGCCCTGTCCAGTCAAACACACTTCAAGCCAACTAAATTCAAACGCACGCTAATAGGCACATTCATTGTTTGCTTGGTGAGCACACATCCCCTGGATGAAGAGGCCTGGCTGAGGCTCGGGCTCAGGCCACCCATAGGCTAAGAGGTGGGGTGAGTGGGTGTTTATGGTAGGGTCTCCAGCCCATGAAACCCAGTCTGGCTCTGAACATCTGGACACACACGGCCACACGGCTATTTGATACAAACACAAGCTGTGGCGCCGGGAGTGTGTATAAAGGAGTGTGCACCACACACACACACCAACAGACAAACACACACACACCTACAGACACAAACACACCTAAAGACACACTCACACATACCTGTAGAAACACACCCCCAGACATATACACACCAACAGACACAGACACACCAACAGACACATGTAGGTTTGAATACCGGCAATTAAGACCCATTAAGACCCATCTCACCTAACCCTTACCATAACCTAACCTAAACTTCAATAACTTAACCTTTATGTCTAAACTTAACCCTGACCCTAATTCTAAGCCTGTCTTACTCTTACCGTAAAGTTAACTCCAAGACACATAAAAGCTCCTTGTCAAAGGGAGGACCAGCCGTATGTCCTCACTGTATGTTTTTCCTTGTTTTACTACCTTCAGTTACACACGCACGCACGCACGCGCGCTTCTACATACAAATATATGAGCATTTATAAATTAACACACGTGGCTGTTTCATACACATGTAATCAATCATTGACTCACACAGGCACCACACACCCCTGTCCAACCAAATGGCCACCACCAGTGGGGGAGTGGGGAGGTGAACCAGTGGGGGAGTGGGTGGGGGGGGGGTGAACCAGTGGGGGAGTTTAAGGGTCAGCTACAGGTACTGATGATCGGTCTCTCCTACACTGGTCATACCAGTCCACCGAAGGTAAATCCGCCATTTTTGGTATGGTATGTATATATACTGTACACACAAGTGTGTGTGTGTGTGTGTGTGTCTGCTTGTTTATGTCTGTGCGTATGTGTCTGCGCCTGTGTGTCGGTGTGTTGAAATCTCAAAGCCTCACCAGATTCCCTAGAACTCAGGAGGTATTCGGCTTGTGATAATAAATATCTCTTGGGTTCAAGGACGTGTGTGTGTGTGTGTGTGTGTGTGTGTGTGTGCGCGCCGTATTGTTACAGCCAATAAAGGGTGTCTAAAGCCTCCGATGTGAAATCCTCGTTGCCATGCAACCACAGACATGGGATCAGCTCCCTGCTAACCCACGTCGCTCTTAACCGTCAGAGGGACACTGTCAGTGTGATCTTAGATCAGCTTACCCTGCCCAATTTCTCAGAGGCAAAACGTAAACGCGGTCATTGTCTGAAGGGGCTACTCCAGCCAACCCCCAGTCAACAGTGATGTCATTCCTTGGGGCCACAGTGAATCCACATGGGGTCCTGTATAAACGCAGGGCAGTCTGTGGAGAAGCCTGAATGGTTAAATTTACAGGACCATAAAAACACACCTCCTCGTCACCTCGCTTCCTCCCACTTTGAATGTCCTCATATGAGGGCCGCGCGATACATCGTCTCAGCGTCGACCTTGAGATGTACGCATCCGCAATAGTCACATCGCCGAACGTGCAATTTAGTAAGCTAAACATGTATCAGTCTACAATATATATTTTTTACAAATGGAAAACTAGCATTATATCTGTCTGATATGAGGTTATTTACTCCGATTTATGGGTTATTGGATACACAGTTAACTATAGTTGTTTTTCTTTTAAACACTGAGTTCGTTGCTGCACGCGGTTGACATGCAGGTTCTGCTTACTCGTGACGAAATGATGAGCAAGGAACAGGCAAAAAAAAAGGCCAAAATTGAGAATTTGGTTGCAAAAAGGATGATGGTTACAGACAGGATGATGTTGCCCAAAAACAGGTACTTTGTCGAGAGTGCCTTTGAATTGTTGCCACAACACGACCAATTTGTTTGATCATTTAAGGCGGCACCACAAATCTTCGTATGACGAGTGCAAAGCACCTCAATGCCGTCCAAAGCAAAAACACCATACGAGAAAGGTTCCAAACGGCAGAGAAAAATCACAGATTCAATAACATTACACGTCACCAACGACATGCTACCAATTAACACTGTTACCAAAGAGGGTTTTAAAAACATGATCCGTTTGCTTGACAAGCGGTATGTAATGCCGTCACGCAACTATTTTTCTCAAGTTGCCATCCCAGAGTTGTACGAGAAATGCAAGGCGCAAGTTGAAACAGAGCTGTCACAATTGGAATTTTATACAGCAACAACAGACTTGTGGTCCAGCCGGACAACGGAGCCCTACATAAGTCTGTTAGTACACTTTATTAATGAGGACTTCCACCTGAAAAGTCGCTGTTTGGAAACTGCATTTTTCCCAGAGGATCATACAAGTGAGAACATCAACAGGGATGAGAGAAGCGTTGGCTGATTGGGGCCTAGATGAGAGTAATCTAGTCTGTATTACAACAGACAATGCAGCGAACATGGTGAACATGGTGAAGACCAGATTGCAGTGCTTTGGCCACAGACTCCATCTTGCAGTTGGTAAGTTATGCCCAATTGCACATTCTATTTTACTGTTGCTATTGCTATACTATTACTGTTACATATTATTACCTAGCAACCTGTTCTGAAATAAAACAATTTTCATAAGTTTCATACTTTTGTATTGTAGAGGATGGGGCTGGGGAAGAATGAAGGATACAGACTGTCAGGTTGATAGCCAAAGCTCTTTCTGAAGACATCCTCTGTTTTTTCATTTCGCAATATATATTGCAAAAAAACAAAATATCGCAATGTCAGTTATTTTCAATATTATGCAACCCTACCTCATAGTGTTGTAGAGGAGAAGGAAGGAATATCACTTCCAGGGGAAAGGTCATTTCCTCGGAAAAGTTTAGAATTAGGACTGAGTAGTCAAAGACCCATCGCAGCGAGACTTAAACGTATTTACCTTTTATTTGTTTACACAATGAGGCTGAAAAACACCCTGAAACTGTGACAATTACTGCGACCGCAGCAAATAAAATGTCCTAACGCCTGCCAGCTCTGACTGAGCATTAAGGGCCAGAGAAGGATCAAGGAGAGACATTTTGAAACGTACATGTAGTTCTTTTCCCTAAATAAACACACAGTGATTTACTAGTTTTCATTTTAGTATTTGTTTTTATTTTATACAGTATGTTATACAGTAATAATTAGGACAGTTTATTAGAGCCTCAGTGAAGCCTTGATGAGTCAAAGGACCGTGAGCCCTACTGGCAAGGCAAAAGACTTCTTCATCGCTTCACTGAGAGCTGGGCAGACCAGAAGGACTACCTACTGGGCTTGCACATCTCTGTTGAACACAGATAAGGGTAACAGCACGGTGAGAGGTAGTCAGAATGGTTTAGTCCTTCTTGACACTCCAGGACGTACAGAGATTTCCTCTCAGATAGGAATTTCATTTATCAAAGTTTCTTTCTGTTGTCGCCACGGAGGTGTGATTTCTGTTTTCCTTGGTTGTGTTTCCGTCTTGATTTACATCTATTTGACGTGTACAGTACACACGCACACGCATTCAAGCACACACACACACACACACACACACAAAACAAGGACATACATTCTCTTTCTCAGTTTTTTTTTCTTTCCAGTGCCTCCCTCCTTCTCTTCGTGGTTGCTGGGGTTGGCAGTTGGACAGAAACCTGAGATGTTTCATTAAAGTGAAGAAGTGAAGAGGCCAAGCCCCAGTCTACTGCCTTCCTCCCCCGTCCTGCTCCCCCCTGCCTTCACCCCCCCCCCCCACCCCCGTTCCTCATAACAGAGGGATATCTGGGCCTGATCTGGCCGGCATGGCTGGAATTCGCAATAACCCCCAAAATCCATCTTCATCCACAGTGAGGGACCACGGTGAAGAAGGGGGCAGACAGTCAAGGAAAGGTGGGAGGGGAGACCGAGCCAGGCCTCTGAAGGATATGTGAAAGGCAGAGGGGGTAGGAGGCTGGAAGGAGACCGATTTGCGTAATTCTTCCATACATTTTCTCTTTGTCACATCTCTCCCTCAGCCAAATAACAAGCCTGAACATATCAGCGATGCCGCAGGCTGCATTGACTTTTCACCTGGGCTCGACGTGAACTTCTATCTTGTTTTTTTGTACATTTGAGTCATTTGGCGGATGCCTATGTTTCCCAGAGTGAGAGACACCCTCTGTCACACCGGCCAAGCGTCTGACCCGAACCCGCTGACCATAGGGCCCCCGGAGCGCCACGCTCTACCATGTGATCCGCGCAGGACACAAAGTTCCCGGGCGGGTTTTTTGTTACAGTGGAAACCGTAACAAGGTGTCACTCAGACGCGCTGCAATCAGGCGCATGCCTGAGGGTTAATGGTGCAGACAGGATAATAATGCCGTCGTCACCAAAAAACATAACACGGCAGAAGCCCGCCGCGCCACTCTGTCGCGGTTACGCACCAAGGAATGACCTCACCGTCGACACCACCAGAGGCTAATCTGGTTGTTATCGGATTCATTAAGCTCACAGAAACCTCCACCTGAAACCCCGACCGCACATCTCAATCGGCAGGTATTACAGACCCAAGGATTCTAACAAGGTCGTGAATATTTTGACACTCGCGGGGGGCGGGAAGCACACCTCCACCTCCAGCAACCCGCAGAGGGGGAGACGCAGTGGGGTAGACGCAGAGAGTCGTCGGCAGTCTAGAGCAGCGGGTTTGCCCCAAAACTTGAGGCCACACACACACACACACACACACACACACACAATACCATAAACAGACATCCACAAACACACACACACACACACTATAATGAGACGTTGAAAGTCATCTGCCCAACATTACTCTTTAGGAATGAAAGAAATCCATTATGACACGGTATTCAAACAAGGTCCGGTGCTCCTTTGAATAAAACCTTTGTCTGGGGACCGAAAGGCACACGCTGGATGTGTCCAAAACACCGCCCTTCTCGCAGTGTAGCCTAGCCCAGGGTCGTGGTCAAATGCAGGGCACTTAACAGGGAACCGGGTGTCAGTGAGGACGCAGGCTTGGGCCTATTGGGGATCCGGAACGGTGCGTTTGTCCATCTAACGGAACAGTGACCCACACGGGCCGAATGAATGGCTGACAGACCCTAAGACAGGTGGATAGACAGAGAGAGAGAGGGTTAAGGTTGAATGAAGACAAGAAGAGTAAGAGAAAGAAGGTTCAGAAAGAGGGAGAGAGATGATGGTTTGGAGTCAGAATTATTAGAGTGAGACAGAGAGGGGAAGGGGAGAGGAATCAGAACATAAGAGAGCCAGAAAATGGTCTGGGAAAAAAACATCTAGAAATAGGTTTGAGGTTTCTTCTCATTTGATTTCAGTAGGCCACTTAATCCCAGTCTTCGGCAGATTAGCTGTTACATCATGTCTGGATTCTGGAGTTTTTCCTGGTCAGCTCATATGATAAAAAAAATAAAAAATAAATGATTGGTCCTGGTTGTAACAGACACCAAATCAAATCCACCGGTTTGTCTCAAATTAATTCTGCTATCGTAGAAAAACACAGCTAGTAAAGGATTTGACTTTTGATTCAGAGAGGGATCAAAAGGAATGGAATGCAGGCAAAGGGATGAAGGGATGGAAAGATGGAGCTTGATCGTCTCATCTCCAAGAAGAACTGTCTATTTTGTCACTTATATGCCATCTCCCTCTCTATTTTCATCCTTTCTTTGGGATTTCCTGTTTCCATTTTATGACTTTTAAACACACAGCTCTGAATGTTGATTTGCTTGTTAACACATTGGTCTGACGGGCATAAACTCCATGTAAAGTGACAGGAGAAGAGGGCAATCGTTACCACATATTTGATATGTATGAAGCCACAACAAACCCAAGCTGTCTTGAAATGGCATTAATGAAGCTAAACTATTTGAGGAAAATTAAAGCAGTTTTTCTGGGAAGAATTCCCAATGCAAGTCCACATTTTTCTGTAGTCTTGCAATTTGTAGAGATCTATATCTACCGAACAGAAAGATCTGGCATCCCCTTGAATTAGTTCAGAGCTGCCCATGTGTCCTGGTACACAGCTGCAGCTGGATTGAATTACCCAGAGTGCATTGGGGGCCATCTCTCACTGTGACAACAACGCCTTATAAACTTTTGTCCCCCTAGTAGGACGAGAGAGGAGAAAGAGATAGAGGAGATAGAGAGGTAAAGATAAAGGGGGGACAGAGAGAATAACAAGGAGGAAGAGAGGGGGGAGAGTACAGAGAGGGGGGAGAGACAAGAAAGTGAGTGAGTGAGGAGAGAGTAAAGGATATAAAATGAAGACAAAATTAAATTGTCTGCGGTATCTTGCAGACAAAGACTCAAGGCAAGAAAATCCATTCATACAAACCCCAGAGTTTAAACAAAACATTTAATTGGTCACCACTCAGACCACATGACAAAGAACAGAAGAAACAAGGATAGGCAGTTTCTACTCTAGTTTCTTTCGTTCTCTACTATGCTCGTGTCGATACGGAATCAAAATGTTACAATGAAATCTAGACCAAACATAAGTCTAAGGCATTGTGGGGTCTGCCAGTAATAGGCTGGTTACACTAAGATTGAATTATCCAATCAACGGTTGTAACCACTAAGCCAATCAGCAAACTGGCTCAGCAAACCAAGAACAATAGCTGCTGGTATTGTCAGTTCGGTAGATACTGTACTCACCAACTTCATGAACTATGAAAATATCCTGGAAGAGGTGGCCCTAATTTTCAGATTGATTTACCTTGACTTCTATTTTCTACACTTATTTCTTAAATCTTTTCAACAACCCAACGGGGTCCTGCTACATACCAGATAGGAGCACTTGGCATAAACAGGTCAGCTTAAAGCCTGAACCTACTTTTTGGAGCAGAGGTACGGCAGGATAATAAAAAACATGTCTGAAGGTGCTTTGATGGGGCTGGGGTGAAGGGGGTGCCTCTCCCACTCCCCACCTCCCACTCCCCCCTCCCATATAGGGGTGTATCTTATTACCAGTTGGCTTTTAAAGCTTTTCGCAGTAAAAAAAAAAACCCCAACTGTTACAACATTTTAAACAAATCAGAACTGGTTTCAAAGAGTTAAACTCCGGAACCTGACAGAGAAAAGCAGTGTTGTCCTTGTCATCAGCGCCTTCGATTAGATATCGTGTGACAGAACACTGTAGGATATCCTCGACATTTAATGTTACGGTACTGAGCAGTGCTGCTATCTTGGGTTTAGTTCTTTAGTACATTCCTGACCCCAATTTCACACCAATTATCTACTCAATTTGCTCCACATAAAAACACTGTTGTTGACATTGATGACACACACACACACACACACAAATGAATGTCGCTGATCATTTTTTCACTAATATAACAAAAACACCAGACCACTCTCACCCTTTATGCCTTCAACAACATCTCTTTATTCAAAACATCCATCAAAACACAACATTCCCCAAAACTCCAAACACCCTGATGAGCTCTCCAAACACTTCCCACCCTCCCAAAATTCCACACACTCCAAACTCCAGACATTCCCCACACCCTGAACACTCAACACCCCAAACACTCCCATCTCCAGACATTCCCCAAACTGTGACCATAATAACACGATCACCGCTCCTCTTCCGACACACTCCAACCAGGAAACCCAACTCACCAAACGTGTGCGCGACACACTCCCAAGAGCCTGTTTCAGACGGAGACACACACCCATAAACACACGCACCTAGTGGCCTGTTTTTCTAGGGTAGAATTTCAATGCTTGTACTAAACTGTTGCTGTTCATGGCCTTGTAGAAGAAGAAAGGAGGAAGAAAGAGAAGAGAGAGGGACACCTGAATTACACCTGGATCGGGTTGCCCTGTCTCTCAACTGCCCGCAGGGGGAGGGAGGAGGGGTGTAGGTGAGGGAGGGAGGGAGGGAGGGAGGGAGGGAGAGAGGAAGAGGGGCATTGGGAGAAGCAAAG